>NW_015167535.1:1260708-1295970 GCF_001447785.1 Gekko japonicus | reverse complement strand
TTTTGGACAAAAGTCCACGAAGAGATACAAAAAATATTTAAATGCTCATTTAAAAAATCACCGGAAATTCTGCTTTTGGGTCTCAAAATGGAAGAAGTGAACATATCTAAAAAGACTTTGCTCTGGTACTTAATAACAACAGCTAGAATGACTTATGCGCAATACTGGAAATTGGATAAAGTACCAGAGCTCGAAGATTGGATACAAAAAGTTCTGTTCATGGCAGAAATGGATAAAATCACAAGAAAATTAAATAACAAAGAAGACGAAGAGTTCGTGGAAGAATGGAAGGACTTCAAAACCTACCTTGAAAAGAACTGGGATGTTAAGCAAAATTTACTATGTTTAGAACAATATTAATATGACTGTATGTTATCTAGGGATACTAATGTTTAAGAACAACGAGAACACTGAAGATGGTGTTGAAATATGGGGGGAAAGGGAGAGGTCATTGCGGGAAGCCAGGAGGGTAGGGGAGTGAATTGAGAACAATGTAATTAATGACTGACGAATTTTAATGGATGTAAAGATTTCTCAATGAAAGAAAATAAAATTTTTGTTTACCAAAAAAAGATATAATGAGAGCCAGGAATATCAATTGATGTGTATAGGCTCCATTCAAATACATTCTGGCACACAAAAACTATGATTGGATTATGAGAAACTTACCTTGGGCCTGGAATGACAGCCTTCAGAGTGGAATGACTGGCCCTGAATGCAGATAAAATGCTCTGGGACTGGAATGACAGCCCATGGGACTAAAAACAGTGCTTTGTGGCTGACATTCCAGTCCCAGAACAATTTATATGGCCCCAGGGGCCATCTGTCATAAGTCAGTCTGTACTCAGTGATGGCATGGATTTCTCAGACAAAGAACTGCCTGCAGCTAGCCCTCAGCCAGCAACTGAACAACTGGCTGCAGCTGGCTCTGAACCAGGTTGAGAGCAACAAGAGATCAGGTCACCAGCTGATCAGGTCACAGCCTAAAGCTGAAACCAAGTCATCAACTTGTAGCTCTGAAGCAGTATATGAGTCCTCAGAAGCCACTCCCAACCCACCTAGGTCACCCATACCCCTGCAGCACCGATGCTGTCAAAGGCTCACAGAGTTGCAGGAAAGGAGGAGTGTGAGACTCATAGCTTGTCATCAGCTGTCAACTGATGAGATGGATGGGTAGTTTGAGGATGACTGCCAAGGAATTGGCTGGAAGTGTAGCTTGGCTATAAAATCAGCTGGGAGAAGCAGCTGTTTTGTGGGTGCAACACGTATACATGGCTACTGAACTTGCTGTTACTGGACCACTGGAGCCTTGATCCTTGGACTGGACCTGGCTGTCACTTTTTCTGGAACCCCTGGACTGGACTTGCTGCCTGGATTCCTTGACCCTAGACTGGACTTGGCATACCTGCTTTCGGGAACCCCTGACTTTTTCTCTGGAACTCCTGGCTTTTGGACTGGACCCTAGTTACTCTTTGAAACCTTGCCTGTAACCTACCTTGCTGAACCCCAGCCCTTGTCTCCTGGGAGGGCTGCACCAGTATATCATCATTCTGTGCTGTGGGTTGTCATTCCAGTTCCTGAGCATAGATTCCAGTCCCAGGGTCTGTCATTCCACTCTGGGGGTTGTCATTGCAGTCCCAGGGCAGTTTATCTGGGCCCAGGGACCACAATTTCACTTGGGGCTATCATTCCAAGTCCAGGGCAGGTTTTTCTAGTTTCTTTCCACATTTTTATTGCAATGTTTGTGGGCTGTGATGTATTCCAGTGGAGCCCATGCAAGTCAATTGGCATTCCTGGCTCCATTATATCTAATGGGACTTCAAGCAGGAGGTCTCTCCCATTGTTCCCAATAAGCATTTTTGTCATTTTAGTACACCCCTTCACTGCACAATTTCTCCCCTTCTTTTTCTATCAGGCTGCCATTATTTCCTACGGTGGGTTTTCAGGAAGGCTGAAGTGGCTTCTAGTCAGCCAAATGACACCAAAACTGCAGGACAGTAAGTGCTGCCTGTACTCTAAAGAGCCCCAAGTTTCAAGCAAACTGGATCAAGAGATCAAATTCTATGTGACACTGAACAAGCTGCCTCCAGCTCTCTATTTTGTCAGCCATAGTGTCTGGGGACAGCAGCACCCAACCCAGCCTCTTCCTCCCTCCCTCCTGCTTCCATGACACACCCAATGGCCTTATAGGCAAGCAGGATGCCACTGCTGCTAAGCCCAACACTGCATGAGCTCTTTCTCCTCCCCACTCATCCAGCACATACCCTGGCAGAAAGAAAGACACAGCAGGAGGAAGAAAAGTCTCAACAGAGACCAGCTGTCAGTGTAGCAGCCCTCACTGCCAGCAGGGATGGCCCAGCAGGGATGGCCAAGAGCCCTGCTCAGCCCCAAGGAGGGGAGGAGGCAATGGCCCAGCAGAAGTTCCCACATGTAGAGAACCAGAAATGCAAGAAAGACAGAAAGCCAGGTTGGAGAAGGCAATTTAAAGGAGTAGTACTCCAGCCCCTAGCCCAGGTGGTAGAACAGGTGATGAGGGTGAGGCCGAGGCTAATTGAAGAATTAGGAGGATGCATTTTGTTACCGGAACGCCTCTAAGGACAGTTCCGAATGCCCAACTCAGACTTATCTACGACAGTGGGCATGGCGTGAGTAATTTTCCCGTGTATACAGAGGTCAGATTGGCCAACGAAACGCTCCTAATTCCCAGGAAGTGAGACAACACGCTAGGTTTAATGAATAAATGTTGCCTTTTACTAAGCAGTTCTCAAGCATACGCAAAACAGATACACTCTCAGATGCACACAAGATCCTTAGTTACAATGGTTCATAGAAAGCAATCAGCAAGGAAAATAACAAAATCGACAGACAAGGGGGATACACAGTAGGATATCGCTTATACTTATCTGAGGTCCGAGCTGAGAAGAAATCTCCTCTTAGAAGAAGTGGGGCAGCTTAAGGATCAGCGGGTGGAATTCTAAAAACACACAAGCTGGTCCAGCCAAGCCACTTGCGGGTTCTTGGGTCGCGACTCCCGGGAACGCTGGAAGAATCACCTGCAGTGTTTAAGTTGCAAGGTAGGGGAGGGGTGGGTTAACCAGAGAAACAATGGGTGTGTTTCTCTTTTTAAAAGCTATGTTTTTGGGCTTGGCTTAAGGCCATAAACCCTTAGGGTCCGTCCTCTCTACTATGGCTATAGGTTAAAGAGTTGTGACGTCCTAATGCGGGGAAGGGGCAATATGCAGATGCTCTGCCCTAACTTCAAAAGAGCCATGTGGCCAGGTGTGAAACCGTCGTTTCCATTGGCAACCTTTGACTTGCAGAGAGATGCGCCTGGTCCATGAGCAATAAAGGAAGTTTTCTTTGTGATGCCAATACCAGATAGGAGGCCGGGTTACGTGGTTTCCCACAGCTCAGCAATGGTGGGAAATCCTGTTGTTTCTCCAAGTCTCTCATCGTGCATAATGGCGCTGGTCTTCTTTGTCCAGAGGCACTCTGGGAAGGTGCAGGGAAGCACGTGTCCTGTAGCAGGCAACACCAGCCCTGCTCATCCAGGTGCAGGCAGGAGATGTACAGCAAAGCATACAAACATTGCAGCAAACACAGCAGTAATCCCTGAGTCCCAAATGCACAGACACACAGACATCTGACAGACACAGCATTAGCACAGTACAGACAAATGCAATTGCAAACACACATGGTTACAATTTAGGGAGGCACCAATACCAGGCCAAAGAAAAAAGGTGCTTGTCCTAGCTAAAGGAGCAACCCTTGAGGGAGGGGACCAACTCTGATGCTGTAACCCTTGTTTCACAACAGCCCCTTTACGACTGTTCTGAGCCTTGGGGAACTCTGAAGAGGTGGGATGCAATAATGGAAAGAAAGGGGGTGGTGGTGAGGGAGAACCTTTGCACATAGCATTTACAAATAACAAAAGGGCTACACACACATACACAAAAGACAAAGTGAGGAGGCTAGCAGTTGTCTGCAGCTTGTCTCCAAAGGTAATTGGCTGGGGGAGTGCTCTGATGGGAAGGGAGAAACAAGTGCATGCTGCTTAGCTGGTAAGTACTCATTGGCCCCGGTCACACGGGCAGGAAACTGCAGAGGAGAAGCGTGGCTGTTTGCCCTGGGGCAAACTACTGCGCAGTTACGCGATCAGACCTCCTGTGGAGGTCCTGTGGAGGTACCGTGGAGGTTCCATGGCAAGGGAGAGGTGCCGATCACAGGACAAGCCGGCGCGCAACGAAGAAGCGCGCGCCGCGGCAAACTGTTTTTTATTTTTGTGTACATGACAAATGCGCATGCTCCGTTGGGTGCGCATGCGCATCCACAGAGACTTGGACAAAAAAACCCACCTTATTTGCAAGGGTACATGGGCGGGCGCCGGATGCCACCGGAAACGCGATCAGACGCCCGCCCTTGCCCCGCAGTTTCCGGAAACTAGTACCTCCAAGGTACTAGTTTTTTGCCACGCAGTTTCAGCTGGAAGCCTCGGTTGAGCCACGGGAGTGCTACGCTTCCCAGATGTGCTGGTGAGATCGCGCCCGGAAACTCCGGCTGTTTTCCGTCTCACTTGTGTGGCTTCTGTTACGTGTGACCGCAGCCAAAATTTTGTTTAAAAAAAGAGTTGTTTCAAGGAGGGTTGTTTTGTTTCACTAAGAAATTTGGATTCCTAATACCATTCTAGAAACTCACAGTACTGACTTGAACCAGCCATTTCTGTATATGTCTTCAGCCTGGCAATTTCATTATGCACACGCCTAATGGATACTTAAATCCAGAAACTGGGTCTATGGACAGAAGTGAAGATATGATTAAAGGATGGGAATATTGGTTGAGATCCAGAAGATATTCATGTTTGAGAAGCATTAGTTTTAAGTAGACTTAAAGGTAAAAGTAGTGAGAATGAAGTAACATTCTTTATATATTCTTAAAAGTTATTTTAAGTATAGATAACCTTATATGGTGTTTGAAATTATAAGGTAATGAGTTAGCCAATGATGTGTGCCCTTATCAAGAGGGAAAGTTAGCTATTGTTAGGAGATTATTTTAAAATCCAATGGATATGGGAAATTGTATTGATTGAGAGTTTTTTCTTAAAGGGGGCTTCTTACCTATGACCTGCTTAGTTTCAGGGTAGGAAATCTTTATGTACTCATGTAATTATTCTTCTTTAATTATCTATGTAACAATGATGGATGGATAGTATAATGCTTTGTTGATTTAGTCTACATTAAGTATGGAGTCTTAGTCTACGTTAAGTATTATGGAGTCTTCAATCTACATTAAGTATTAAGTAAGAAGAAATAAGGAGGCTTTCCTGAATGAACAATGCAAAGTAATGGAGGAAAACAATAGAATGGAAAGGACTAGGGATCTCTTCAAGAATATTGGAGAAATCAAGGGATCATTCCATACAAAGATGGCCATGATAAATGATGAAAATGGTAGGGACCTAACAGAAGCAGAAGAGATTAGGAAAAGATGGCAAGAATACACAGAAGAACTATACAAGAAGGACCTCAATGTCCTTGACAACCATGACGGTGTAATCACTGACCTCGAGCCAGACATCCTGGAATTCGAAGTCAAATAAGCCTTAGAAAGCATTACTAACAACAAAGCTAGTGGAGGTGATGGTATTCCAACTGAGCTATTCAACGTCTTAAAATATGAGGTGCTGCACTCAATTTGCCATCAAATTTGGAAAACACAACAGTGGCCACAGGATTGGAAAAGGTCAGTTTACATTCCAATCCTAAAGAAGGGCAATGCCAAGAAATGTTCAAACTATTGCACAATTGCACTCATTCCACACGCTAGCAAGGTCATGCTAAAGATCCTACAAGCTAGGCTTCAGCAGTACATGGACAGAGAACTGCCAGAAGTACAAGCTGGGTTTCAAAGAGGTAGAGGAACTAGAGATCAAATTGCCAAACATTCGCTGGATTATGGAGAAAGCAAGAGAGTACCAGAAAAACATCTACTTCTGCTTCATTGACTACGCTAAAGCCTTTGATTGTGTGGATCACAACAATCTATGGCAGGTCCTTAAAGAGATGGGAGTACCAGACCAACTCACATGTCTCTTGGGAAACCTGTATAAGGGTCAAGAAGTGACAGAACAGAATATGGAACAACTGATTGGTTTCGCATAGGAAAAGGAATACGACAAGGAGGTATATTGTCACCTTGGTTATTTCATTTATATGCAGAGTACATCAGGCAAAATGCCAGCCTGGATGATTCAGAAGCCAGAATTAAGATTGCTGGGAAAAACATCAACAACCTCAGATATGCAGACGATACCACTCTAATGGCAGAAAGTGAAGAAGGCCTAAAGAGCCTCTTGCTGAGGGTCAAAGTGGAGAGTGCAAAGGTTGGCTTGAAGCTCAACATCAAAAAAACTAAGATCATGGCATCCAGCCCCATCACTCCTTGGCAAATAATAGGGGAAGTCATGGAAGCAGGGATAGAATTCATGTTCCTGGCATCCAAGATCATTGCAGATGGTGACTGCAGCCATGAAATTAAAAGACGCCTGGGAGGAAAGCGATGGCAACCCTAGACAGTATAATAAAAAGTAGAGACATCACCCCGCCGACAAAAGTTCATATGGTCAAATCAATGGTATTCCCAGTAGTACTGTATGGCTGCAAGAGTTGGACTATAAGGAAGGCCGAGCACCGAAGAATAGATTCTTTTGAATTATGGTGCTGGAGAAGACTCTCGAGAGTCCCCTGGGCTGCAAGGAGATCAAATCAGTCAATCCTAAAAGAAATCAACCCTAACTTTTCCCTGGAAGGCCAGGTCCTGAAGCTGAAGCTCAAATTCTTTGGCTACCAAATGAGAAGGGAGCACTCACTGGAGAAGACCCTGATGCTGGGAAAGACTGAAGGTCAAAGAAAAAGGGGACAGCAAAGGATGAGATGGTTAGACAGTGTTATCAAGGCAAAGAACATGAAATTAAGCAAACTCTGGAACACAATGGAAAACAGGAGGGCCTTGCATGATGTGGTCCATGGGGTCGCAAAGAGTCGGACTCAACTGTGCAACTGAACAACAACAACAAAGTATGTCACAATGATGCTTTAATTTTAAAAAGAGCTTAGAGTGGAAGCAGAGAGCTCCAATAGTATTTATTTGTGTACTATACCCAGAATGAAATACAGCATTACTGAGGTGTACCTCTGGCTAGGAGTTAAATGATTTGGTATAAAAAGCTAACTAGATACCTAGGGTTTCTTAAGTGCACTCCTATACCTCAGTCAGGCTTGACCAGAGTAACCAGGCTTGACCAGAACAAAATCTTATAAATGTAATTAATTCAGTTCATTATCCTACTCAAAATAACAAGCATTTCTAATAGTTTATTTCAATTTATCCTTCTATAGTCTAGAATTTCAAATAAACTGGTAACCACCTAGTAATATCAGAATAAAACTTCTAACCATAGGAATCATCCTCCAGTCTCTCCCCCGTGTTTTGATAAATGTCCTTAAATGACATCTTCTAAGAGTGCTCCTATCTGAGTACTTTGCCGTTTATTATCTTCAAACTATCTCTTTATATCATATCATTCTGCATGAACCACTAAAAATGAGATAGTGATATAAACACTAATATTCCTTCAGGTATTACATGGGGTCTGGGTTTGGTGGGAAATGAGCGAAATATCCCCACTGAGCATTGGGCAGAGCTAATTAAATGCCAATTGCATTGTAACACGTACTCTGGATCATTCCAGGTTTAAAGCTTTTTTGAGGTCTCAGAGTGATGCTCAAAGGAATATTGTACATGTTGAAGCACTGTTCTGTTCAGCTCATTCCAGAGTCAATGCCTCCTTGTTGCTTCAGTGTATGTGAGGAAACAGAGGAGAATCCACCCCCAACACATCCAGCAGCTTTCTCATTTTTAATTGGCTCATTTTATTAGGAGAGCTATAGCATTAGAGAACATACATTGGCCAGAAGAGCGGCACTCAGTCAAAATGCTTTTGTGAATGCTTTTGTGAACCTTTTTTTGCCCACCATTTTAGCAATGTTTTAGGAAGAGGGGTTGATGGGAGAGTGAAAGTTTTGATCATTTATGTGTGTGAGAAGGAACCAATTCCTTGTTTCAACTTTCTCCATCCCCAATCAGAATAAATAAATGAACACTGGATTGTTTAATTCTCTAATTCATTCTTCTAAACCATTGAATCCCATTCTTCTAAAGCACTGAATACTCCCCCTCCAATACTTTGTAAAGCAAATGGTCTTGAGAGAAACCATTCACAGAGACACAAATCTGATAGCCGAACACATTTTTGATAATGATAATATGCTCCTAAAATCCTGATTTTAAGGGACACTATTATTTATGTGGTTCCCAGTCAGATAGATTCCTCTATACAAGGTAAAAAAACAGCAGCAGACATTTCTGACATCACCTTATTTATGCATTAAGTAGTGCTGCTAGTTCTGCAGAAGGGTAAACACTGGCTGAAAGTTAAATGTTTTATCTGGGAAGAATACAACCACAGAATTTTTGGAAGGTCCGCCACATTTGACCCCCAAGTGCTGAGATACCCAGAAGCCTCTGCAAATGCATTCACTGGCACAAAATAAATCAGGTCTGTCTAGAATCTCTACAAATGCCCTGAATTGTTCCTTTCATGCACAGTACATTAGTGTTATATGCACAGTATGCACAGGGTTCATTTGCCAAGGATTAATATAGCAAAAGAAGGGATTCCAGACCCTGTGGTTTCAAGTAGAATGCTGATAGGATTCCAGAAAGAATGTGGAAATGCAGCCAGAAGAAATTGGATGGCACTGTGGCTCTATGCTAGTGCATTTGCTTTTCATGGAGAATGTCCAAGTTCAGTCCCAAGCATCTCCAGTTAAAAAACTCAGGTAATAGGCAATGTGATGGGTTTCTTCACTTGAATGGTTTCTCCACTTGAGACATTGGAGAACTGACTTTGAAAGACCAGTTTGATTCAGTACAGGGCAGCTTCTTGTGTATGGCTTTATCACCAAACTTTTCCCCAGATTTCATGCACTGCTATTAGTTGAATAAAAAGTTAAATAAACTGCAAGTAGTACAGAAAGACCCAGTGTGACTTAATAGTTAGAGTGTCAGACAAGAATCTTGAATCCCCACTCTGCTATGAAAACTCACCAGATGAACTTGGGCCAGTCACTCTATCTTTCAGGCTAGTGTACTTCATAGGATTATGAAGGATAAAAATGGAGGAGGGGTAGAATGGAGTTGGAGCTGCTTTGGGTCCTCATTTGGTGAGCAATGTGGTGGGTAAATATCAATAATAATAAAAATAAAATTAACAAATAATATAACAGAGCACAGAGGAAGAGATCAAGACTTTGGTTTCATACATGCTGCCACTGTCATGTACCACTGTACTAACACAAATGCTTAGAAAGAAGCTAAATGCTGTTTTCCTGCAACCAGGCAACAACTTATTGAAAGAGCTAATAAGGCACTCAGATGCTAAAGAGACAGAGGAGCCATGCATCACAAATTCCCTCTAGAATTCCCAGGCTTTTATAACTGCTTTCATTTTACAGTATATTAATGAGATATCACTGATCAAATTCAATATTGCATTCTTAATTACATTAGAAATACAGTTTTCAAATTTTAATTATACAAATTATCCAAGGCATATTAAATGCATATCTCCCATATAAGAATGATGTTCCACAGCCTATTGACTTATAATCAGTGTTGCTTCCTTGTTTAACATTCTGTTTCTTTATTAGGTTAGAATATCATGCAAATTTGATTCGTTTCCCACTAAACCGATGTCCTTGGTACATTGGACTTAATCAGATCCAAAACTGCATCACTGAATAATGCGTTGAAAGCTTTCTAGGTTTTGTCTAGTCTCTCTCGGCAATTTTGTTTTCTTTTTACTCATATCTGACAGCTATCAACAGTGGTGCAGTTGGGTGATTTTAAATTCTGGACTTAATGGTCTTTGGGCCCCTTTCCTTCTCATTAGTATTGCACAATTCCCAAAATGCATTGGGTAAGGAAGTACAAGAATAAAGATGGAGGTGAACTGTGCAGAGCATGTCTGTCTCTAGCCACAGCCTTGATTGGGGTGGGGAGAGAGGTGTACAGCCTGGGTGACTGAGACCCCAGACTTTTACCCTCAAGTCCAGCAATGATGGCACCACTGGCTGTCTGACAGGCTGCTGGATGGCAAGGAGGCAGGTTCTCATTGCCTCCCTCAGCAGTGTTTCTGTCACACTGACAGAAAGCATTAGGATCTTTAGAGTATGCATTAGGAAGAGACTGTTGGATAATTGTGCATTATGTAATTAGGGCCTGGATTGAGCTTCAGTCCCCTGCTAAACCTGATACTTTAATTTCTACAGTAAATTAGCCTCTACAGTAGAATCTTTGGTTTTGCTTCCCAGGAGGCTACAAGACTCCACCGGTGCTGTGGTCCTCTGGTATCGATAACACTGTTTTTTGCCTTGGAGGATGTTTATACATTCCAGAAGTCAGTGGTGTCACTATCAGAATCAGAATGGATAGGGTACCTGAAACTAGCTTCCTTGACTCTCCTTGACATTCTGTGAGCTTTCTGACCACAGAGATAGAGAGAAGGGGGAGGGATTTGGGTCAGTACATTGGTTCAGTTCTAGTCAGTTCTAGTTTGGCCTGTGTTACATTCATGATAGTCCTACATGATCAGCAGCTATAGGCCCAAGAAAGATATATACTTTTGGCTTACTAATGATAAGGGACTGGCCCTCAGCCACAGCCTGGCTGTTGCATTTTGCACCAGTTGCAGCTTCTGGATTTGGGACAAGGGCAGCTCCACATAGAGAGAGTTGCAGTAGTCTAACCTTGAGGTGAGGATAGCATGGATCACTGTTGCCAGATCATTGTGTTTGAGGAATGGAACCAACTGCCTAATCAACCGCAGGTGGTAAAAGGCTGACTTGGTAGTGGCTGCTACCTGGGCCTCCATCATTAAGGCAGCATCCAGGAGCCCTCCCAAACTCCTGACCCTTGGTGCTGGCACCAATGGCACCCCATTGAAGGTCAGTAGTGGGATCCCTACCCCCGGGCCACTCCAACTCAGGCACAGGACCTCTGTCTTTGTTGGATTCAATTTCAATAGGCTCAGCCTAAGCCAGCCTGCCACGTCCTGAAGCGCCTGATGGGGGAGTAGGCACCGTAAGCACAAGGCTGCACATGGGACAGTGACCAGTATAGTCAGAGATCACTGGCACCAGCTCCCCACAAGGTGGCAGCCACCTAGAGTTGAAGGCCGCTGCAGGGTGTTCCATAAGGGAGGGAGGCCCAGCAACTGGATTGCATGCTCGATGGCAGGACTAGGCCACTAATGTGTGGAAGAAACTGCCAAAGAATGCCCCCCCATGGGCCAAAGCACATCCACTGCATGGGGGAGTGCAAATATGGCAGTGGCACTGACCACTAGCAGGCCCCATCAGAGGATCATCTGTGCCCCCCCATATGTAAACACCAATCCCTGTGGCCACCCAGGAAAGCATCCCTGGAGCTGCAGGCCAATTGGAGAGGTGTGCAACCTCACATTGGAACCTTGAACAGGCATGAATGTGGCTGTGGCAGTTCCAAACTTATCAACTGAGGCTGCCACTGAAGTAAAGGGGTTTTGCTCGATTGCTGCAGATGAGGTTGTTCCGCATGCTGAAGTGACAATCAGAGTGGATCCCCCCACTCACCCCCCCTGAGCAGCCTCCTGCTTCCTCTGTTGCACCAATTGTACATGGGCCAGGTAAGAGACCTGGATGAGCCAGTTCTGGCCCACAGGCCTTATGTTTAACACCCCTTCCTATCCTTTTCAAAGCACTTTCAAAATGGGAGGGACAGATGCACAGCAGATCCTTCCCAGATGGCTCAGGTTCTCAAATTTCTTCCCTCACAGTGCCTCTAGCAAGCTTTTTTTTTAAAAAAAATTGTCTTTTTATTAATATTTCAAAGTAAAGAGAACAAAGCAATAATTTCAGAGGTCAATATAAAAAGAAATACGTAACAAGATGAGGAGAGTTGTAACAATACAGTTAACCATAAATAACGGTATAATAGGCAGTAATGAATTAATATAAGAGTTGTAGTGTGCTAGTTATAAGCAAGGAGTAATAAGGTGCAGATCTCAGTGATCACCTGCAGAGTCATGACTAGACGTTGTAGGAGATAGAGTAAATTAGAAGTTAAAGATATAGCAGTTTCAGATATGTAGGATTGTGGGGTTGGAGGTCAGTTTTTGAGATGAATTCCATAAACAGGAACCATTTCTCTGTGAAATTGGAGTGTTTAGGATGTAGCTCTGATTGTTGCAAGCAGTCTGTGATCTTTTTCATTATGAAGTGATCCCGGACTTTGTTGTACCAGCAGAATCATGTGGGAGCCTGACTAGATTTCCAGGTGGAGGAGATTGATGTTTTAGCAGCTACAAGTAGGCTGGCAATTAAGTCTCGTTGGATTTTTGGAATGTCATTGTTATTCCAGAGGTCTAGGAAAAGTAAGGTTGGGGCAAGTGGAATTGTATAGCCTGTGATTTGATGTATCTGAAAGAGGATGTCGTGCCAAAATTTCTTTATATGCTTACAGCGCCACCAGCAATGAGCAAAGGATCCTACTTCTCCACATTTCTTCCAGCATAAGGGAGAATGAGAGGAAGACATCTTAGATTGTTTCTCAGGTGTAAGATACCAGTGGGTGATAATCTTGTACAATTGCAGTTTGGTTGAGAAGACAGATGATAACAACAGCCTGGAAGACCAGACGCAGGACCATTGAGCATCAGTAATGATACTATCGCAGTCTTTTTGCCAATGAAGTTGGTGTCCTAGAGGTTTGTCACCATCAAAACAAATCATGGTGTCATATATTGTGGTAATTAAACATTTGGAGCTATGATATGTGGATCCAATAAGTTTTCCAAAGGGAGTAAGAGGTGCTCTCATGATTTGCGAAGCGTCAATGTGCTGCATCATATGATTCATTTGAAGATAAAGAAACCAAGGAATGTCATGATCTATTTTTATTCCAAGGTTATTTTTGTCAGCAAACCATCCTGAGATGAGATGTCCACTAGATGGGTCACATTGGTACGTCTCTATATGTTGGAGGAAACCAGGGTTGAAATATAAAAGGAGAAAATCTAGAACACTTCAGATTAGCAATGTCCTGCAAGAGTCCCAGTTCTTTAGAATAGTCTTGAGGAATACATTATGTTTAAGCAATGCCGGACGGGTTCGAGAATCTGACCATATTGCCTCTTGCATTGTTAAGGGAGATAAGAGAGGAGTGAACGCTTTGATCCAATCAATTTGGGCACTGTCACGTACCATTTTGATTATAGGAATCAACAGTGTCATCTTATGGTAGGTTGCCAAGTCTGGATAGTTTAAGCCACCCTGTGAGGGGCGTCTTCTAAGTGTCTGAAAGATTGTTCTTGGTCTTCTGCACTGCCAGAAAAAAGAGGTCAGGAATGATTGTCATGTTTTAAGTGCATCAGGAGGTATTCCAATGGGAATTGTGTGAAAGTGGAAGTTTGGGGTAGTTTGGGGAAGACAAATGACTTGATAAGATGTAGTCTATCCAAGAGAGAAAGCGAATGCGGTTTGGAAGCTCGAGGGGTTGGAGCAGAGTCTCTAGGCATCCACCTCCATCAGCGCTGATGCCATGCCCCCACAAGCTCTATTTTTTACTACTTATTTATGCCACCTTTCCAGGACCTTCTTAAAATGGTTCAAAACTAAAACAATAAAACAATACCAACAAATAAATAAAAATAAGCTAAGCCAATAAAAGCATTAAAAACAAGCCAAGCAAACTAAAAGAGGTCAATACACAAAAGAATCATTAAAAAATAAAACAACCCAGAGCAGTAGGGTTTTCAGGCCTGGAAACCATCAGAAGATAGCAGTGGCAGGGAGGCAATCAGTGGGCCCAGTGTAATGACATTATGCCAGGGGCATTTTCCCCCAGTGGTACAGTTTAACAAGGGAAGGTGGGGCACAAAATGTTTTAATAAATAAATAAATAAGAAATGTTTTCTCTTTCTGGACATGGATAATTTGTTTTTTTCTTCCTTCTTATTTTAATTTTTGTGATATCTACCTGATGAAGAGTTCTCTAGAACTCAAAAGCTTGTAAAATGTTTTGTATTATTTGGGTCAGCCTTGATTAAAGGTATTTCATGAGTTTTCTTTTTCTTAATGAAAAACAATATTGCCTTATAAGCTTGCAATGTAACCCTTTAAAATGAATACAAGTATAGCTTTTTAACTTGAGGAAAAATGTTTAACTATTATAGTTGAAACAACATTTGATTAGTGTTTCTGATTTTTTAAAAAAATACACGTAACACAGTAATCAGCATGTTCCAATATACTTGTGGAAGATGGAGTTTTGAGAGGAGAGAAAGTTCATTAGGAATATGATTTCTTACAGCTCACTCTCCAAAGCAAGCCTTACCTCCAGGGGGAACTGATCTCTGTAGACTAGAGATCAGTTGTTATTCTGGGAGAACTGAAGCCCGCCCCCCGCCCCCCGGGAGGTTGTCAGCACTAGAAATTCTCTGACCTGATTTTTGGGTTCAGGGTTGACTCCTTTGAAGTTGGACAGGGTAAAATGCAATGTTCAACCTTTTTATGACTGAGAGACAAAATTATTTGATTTGCTTTAAAGAGTATTCTGCAAATGACTTTGATGTTGTGATACCAACTGAAGAAATCCTGATTGAATTTTGTGGCTGGATTTGATTGGTTGGAAACCAATAAACTTAACTGTGAACTGCGAAACATTGTTTGAAGCGCTGATTTCTTTCAGGTCTGAGAAGCAGGTGAGCAGATCTGGGGTTTCTTTAAGTTTAAAAAGCTTTGATAGGTAATAGTAACAGATACTTAATGCTTTAAATTCAGAATCTTCACATTATCTTTGTAGTCTTATGAAAATGCCTGAAGGCCACGTTTAAACAGGAAAGATACTCTGGGCTACTGTGACACATTTAAAATTTTGTAATGATTTTGTGATTCATACTCCTTTGTGCATTTCATTTTTAAGTTTATATATAAAAGGGGGATTATACTACACATTTTGCAGCTGTATTTGGAGCATTTGTGTTTCTATAAGATTTGCAACTGGTATTCCTTGCTATTTGTGATGGATATTTTATTATTTCAGGTTTTATATTTCTTATCTTGGATTTCTTACTGTCCTGTCCCTTGTTCAGGGTCCATTAGGCAAGTGCCTTCTTGGGATTCCAGCCCCCATTTTAGGGAGGGACAGGTAGGGTCTGGAGACCTCCCAGGATAACAATTGATGTCCAGAGTACAGAGATCAGGTCCCCTGGAGAAAATGGCTGTTCTGTAGACTCTATAGTATTTCATCCTGCTGAGGCTCCTTTTTCCCCCAAACCCCACCTCTCTAGGCTCCATCCCCAAAACCTCCTGGTATTTCCAAACCAGGAGTTGGCAACCCTACCCCATCCCCGAGTGAGGAGCCACTAACTGCCATTTCTCTGCAACAGCTACTTCAATGTTACTCTTGGCAGCAATGTATATTGCTCCTTATTAAATTCTGCCTCCCCTAAAATGAAAATACTTTCCGTTCCTTTTCAGTCCACTATTTTGATAATTCTATGATACCATTGTAACTGAATTTTAAATATTAATAGAAGGGCATGAGCCAGATAAATGTTTTCAATTGATGGGTTAAGAACATAAACATTTTACTGTAAAAACAAACCAAGCCAGACTTAAAAGGTCTTGCCTTTGACAGGATAGCGCTCAGAGTCTGCAAGATAAGGGCAAAACAACTGTTCCATTTGCCCCAAGAGACAGAATTTGTTTCTGAGTCCTCTGTTATAAAATTGGCTTTGTCTCTGCGACTCTTAAACAGTTTGCAGGGTACAATAGTGTATCACAAGAAAGGCTGCTGTATATCTTTAAAAACTAAGAAGATAAATATTTCTTTTTCTTGATGAAGTCATTGAAGCCCCTAACAATTTCAGGATAGTCCAATTAATACAGCTTTCTGGCATCTCAAACTTTTTGAAGTGGAATTCACTTCTAAACTTGCTTTACATTTTGTAGGGATGTACAGATTTTCTTTGATGCCCCACGGTGCCTTGGGCACCAGTGGGAGGAACTGGAGGAGATGAAAGGCGGTTTAAACCAGAAGTGACATGGGACACTCTAGCATTCTCCAGAAACATAAGAACATAAGAAGAGCCCTGCTGTATCAGTCCAATAGTCCATCTAGTCCAGCATCCTGTCTCAAATAGTGGCCAATCAGTTCCTCTGGACAGCCAAAAACAGGTCATAGAGGCTGAGGCCTTCCCCTGATGTTGCCTCCTGGCTCTGGGATTCAGAGGCTTAGTGCCTCTGAATGGGGAGGTTCCCCTCAGTCACCATGGCTAGTAGCCATTGATAGACTTATCCTCCATGAATCTATCTAATCCCCTTTTAAAGCTGTTTATTACTATGACCATCACTACATCCTCTGGCAGCAAATTCCACATTTTAATGTCTGCATAAAGTAATATTTCCTTTTGTCCATTCTGAATTTACTGCCCATCAGCTTCACTGGATGCACTCAAGTTCTTGTGTATTGAAAGCGGGAGAAAAATGTATCTTTGTCAGCTCTCTCAACCCCATGCATGGTTTCATAAACCTCTATCGTGTTCCCTCTTAATTGTCTCTTTTCAAAAATGAAAAGTCCCAGACTCTTCAGTCTTTTCTCATAGAGAAGGTGGTCCAACACCCTAATCATCTTGGTTGCCCTCCTCTTTATCCTATAGCACCTCAGAGTTTTCACACAACATCTAGAGTGTCCTTGATGATCTACTGATGTCACTTCCAGGGAAATGGGGAATGACGTGTGTGTAGCAAGTAATTTAATTACATTACCAGTAAGGGCTCCCCTACCTGCAGAAGAAGAAGAAGAAGAGGAAGAAGAGGAAGAAGAGGAGGAGGAGGAGATTGGATTGATACCCCGCCCTTCACTACCCAAAGGAGTCTCAGAGCTGCTTACAACCTCCTTTCCCTTCCCCTCCCCACAACAGACATCCTGTGAGGTAGTATCCTGTTTCTAGGCCATGTCTGACAATCATAATTTTTTTGGATCAGGACTGCACACTGCTGCTAGTATAGGTCCAGGAGGCAATGGGTGCCCCTCGCAATCCTCACTTGCCTGGGAGCAAGTCAAAAACTGGGAATGATAACAATAGGGTGCAGGATAAAGGAGGACAAGATGAGGGGATACGGCATATCTGTCTGCTCTTTTACCCTACCAGTAAAAGAAGGAGAGCCTAGAATCTTCTCTCCCAATTTGTACATCATGATCCTTCCGCAAAAGATTCATGATGCAGTTTTGGTTAAGGCGCCACAGTCTGAGCACCCTTGGGCTGCGGTGGTGCCCAATATTTCATGTCAATTGTAGCATAGCTGCAACAAGAAATCCCATTACATATTTCTCCTCTTCATGGGATGATGTAAATGCTTCTATGTTCCTAAGAGAATGGAAATCAAGGGGTGTCTTTGTGCTAGTAGAGGCATGGATCAATCCAGCACATTGATTTAATTTGTTAAGATATACTTCAGGCCTTCTTAGATTATAGAATGAAGTGTGCTTCCAATTTCTGTTGAGGTAGCAAATATTTACTATAAGGAAGGACGAGCACCGAAGAATAGATTCTTTTGAACTATGGTGCTGAAGAAGACTCTTGAGAGTCCCTTGGACTGCAAGAAGATCAAATCAGTCAATCCTAAAAGAAATCAACCCTGACTGTTCCCTGGAAGGCCAGATAATGAAACTGAAGCTCAAATACTTTGGCCACCAAATGAGAAGGGAGCACTCACTGGAGAAGACCCTGATGCTGGGAAAGATTGAAGGTCAAAGAAGACAGGGACGGCAAAGGATGAGATGGTTAGACAGTGTCATAGATGCAATCAGGGCTCTAGTCAGGGGGGAGCTCTCAGGTACGGAGCTCCGGAAGAGAACCTCTAGGGGGCGGGGCGGTCACGTGGTGAAGCCCCGCCCCCTTCTTTACCCCGCCCTCTGCTTCGATCCTCATTCCGTTTGGGAATGAGGATGAAGCAGGAGGGTAAGTAGCCGGGCCTTCTGACACACTTCCGGTGATGTCAGGGGGTGTGGCCTTCTGTCACTTCCGGTGATGTCAGGGGGCGTGGCATATGCAAATAAGTTATGCTAATGAGTTATGCTAATGAGCTCCGGCTCTTTTTCTACAACAAGACCCCTGGATGCAATGAGCGTGACATTGAGCAAACTTCAGAGGACAGCGGAAGACAGGAGGGCCTGGCATGATCTGGTCCATGGGGTCGCGAAGAGTCGGACTCGACTGTGCGACTGAACAACAACAAAGCAAATATTTGGGAAATACTGATTTAAATCTAACTTGAGATGGTGAGAAGCTGAAGGACTCATACAGAAGATCTTTCCATCCAATATGCTTGTTTGCATTTATTCATTTATTTATTTTTTCACCCCCAAGGTGGTTTACATACTTCTCTTCTCCTACATTTTATCCTTACAACAACCTTGTGGTCCTGACCTGGATAGCCCAGGCTAGCCTGACCTCTTCAGATTTCGGAAGCTAAGCAGGGTTAGTACTGGTTAGTATGTGGATGGGAGACCACCAAAAAATAAGCAGAGCCAGACAATGGCAAACCTCCTCTATTTGTTTCTTGCCTTGAAAGCCCTACAGGTTTGCCATTAGTCACCAAAAAACCCAACCTTGTGAGGTAGGTTAGGCTGAGAGTATGTGACTGGCCCAAGGTCTCCCAGGGAGCTTCCATGGCAGAGTGGGGATTCAAACTTGTTTCTCCCTGATCCTTAATTTGGTGAGACCCAGTTTGGTGTAGTGGTTAAGAGTGTGGGCTCTAATCTGGGAGAACCGGGTTTGATTCCCCATTCCTCCACATGCAGCTGCTAGTGTAACCTTGGGTCAGTCACAAGTTCTTTCAAAGCTGTTCTCTCAAGGGCAGTTTTTGAGAGAGCTCTCTCAGCCCCACCTACCTCACAGGGTGTCTGTTGTTGGGAGGAGAAGGGAAAGGAGATTAAAAGCTGCTCTGAGACTCTGAGTGAAGGGTGGGGGTATAAATCCAATCTCTTCTTTTCTTCTCCTTCATCTTAGTTTGACACTAACCTTTACAACATGCTGGCTCCCAAAATGATGTTGTAGTAATTTATTTTTAAATTTGGTAACGTGTTGCTGGTGCTTTCATTTGCTTTGAACCATTTTTATTTCACATATATCATATGGTGGTTTTACACTATCATGAAAAAATAACATTAAAATCATGTTATATATGAGGACTAACTTTGATGCAAGGGAAATCCAGTTGGAAAGTGCACTGAAAGTAAAATGAAAGTGGATTATGCAGCATGCACCAACACAAGGTACCAGTTGTGGGAAGAGCAAGGTACAAAAAGCCTGAGGATTTTTTTTTTCTAGAACAATGGCTTCTGCTCTTTGGCACTACTATCAAGCCTTAGCCACAAATATTAGACACCAACAATCCATACATTTCTGTCAGCCTGTCCAACACAATGCTTTCAAGACCTTTTCCTGCAGTATCTATGAAATGCAGACATTTTTAAAAAAAAGTCTTGTGGATGCAGTTTCCTGATTTAGACCCAAGAAACCCACACAGGCAGAGGTTATTCAGCTTTTGAATTCTCCAGAGCATTTCATCAAGTTTGATGTTAAAAACAAAAGGTGGCAAAGGCCCTTTAAGACCAAGATATTAAACCTAAATCCTAAAATCTATAGGATGTCTAGAGAATGCTGAACTGACTTTCATGGGCATAGGGTGTTACTCACTGGTACCCCAGCATACTCTAAACTTTAACTGACATATGGTAAAACCACAGAGTTTCTGGATGTTCCTAGAACTACCATACATCACTTCCAGGTTTTCCCCAGAAGTGACATCAAAATTCCTTTCCCCCCCCCCCATTTCTTTCTGGCTACCACTCAGAGTGGTAGAAGACCTCCCATCACAGCAGCAGGCCTGGCAGCCCACTGAAAACTACTGTATGGTTTGTATTTATTTATTCATTTAATTTATACCCCGCTCTCCCCACCAAGGCAGGCTCAGTTTTGGGTTCTGCTAAATATCTACATGGCTACCCACTACAGATAATAGCAGAGCTGGAAAATTTGACATTATCCTGTGATAATGTGAGATTGCAGGCGAGAGCATAACTATGTGCTTCAGCATATTTTGCATTCCAATACCAAGTCCTATTTTACTTTCCTAGTGAAATATGTTCCCCCAGTTTGAAAGAGAGAGCAAAGTGTGGCATTTCCTACAGGCTCTAACTTGTTCTGAGTGTTTCTCTGTGAGCGAGCTGGACTTGGAAAGGTTCACCTCAGGCAATGCTAAAGGGATGCATGATAATGGGTTAATAATTAGTATTTTATGTAAAATGTATAATCTAGCTGCTTCTTCTCAAGACAGCTCTTAAATTCTATCACAGGAGGAAGCAAGGCCCACCCACTTCGGGGGACAAAAGGTTGTACATTTTTAACTCCTTCATTAAGACTGCACAGGTGGGGATAGGCACACACCCAGGAGGCTACACTCGAACAATTAATTTGATTTACTGTTCTATTAATTTTGTATTTAATGGGTTGCTTCACACTAATTGATCTTGTTTTCGGCAAGACACATACCATTTTCCTTTGTAATTAATAGGAATTGCTCTAACGATTTTATAAATCTTTTCATCCTTTAAATGACTTTCAGAGCTTGACTGATCACCTCAGGCTCCCATCATGCCTTAGGAGGCAGATCCCCCCCAAAAAAATGTTTACTGCTGAGCTCTTTTGATTTTAGCCATGTAAAAGAGGTGGTCTAACTTTCAGCCTTCAGTGTGGGCAGTGTTTCAGAAAATGGGTCTTCTTAATACAAGGGCTGTCAGCCAGAACTCCTTCATCCTGACACAGAGTTTAATGCACATGTGTGAAGATTTTAATTAGACAAGTGAAAAAGATTTACAGCTCCTGCTTTGCACCACAACAATTGACCAAATAAGTAACTTCTACGGAGATGCAACTGTTGGGACAACGGCATGTAAGCAGTATTATTAATGTAAATACTAACCAAAGTGAAGTGTAGTGGGTTAAACGCATGTAGAAACCACTGAGACCGACATAGTGATCAGCATGGTTTACTGGTACACAACAAAGACAAACGGCCAGCTGGCCAACTATATACACACCTGGGGACACACCCTTAGGTCCCGTTGGTGGTTTAAATCTCCCGCCACGGTCCCATTGGCCCCTCAGTGGAGAGACCAGGAGTCTAGTCCCCATTGTTCCTCCAGAGTCAAGCTCTGGAGTGTTCGCTGGCCCCTGGTGGCGGTCCGCGGACACAACACAAAGGGAATGTTTATTCCATCTGAACTCTAAGGGGAGTTGTAGTGCATTTTGTCTACTGTTGAAAGATGTTCCTCTTAACCCCCCCCCCCCCGTTCTACTTTCCCTCTTCTTGAAGTATGTTATTGTGTCTTGAAAGTCTAGGGAGGGATGATTGGCTACTGGAAGGCCTGCAGTTAGGTAATACTTTTTGCAAATCCTATTGTTGCAGTAAACTTTATTGAAAATGACTTGCAAGAATAGGATTAAATTATTTCCCCAACTCTGCTATCCATAACAGAAACCCATAGGCACATGGATGTCTCATTGTGTGTATGTGTGGAGGGGGTTAATATAAGGTATGAACCTTGTAAAAAAGCAAAACTCTGACATATTACAAATGAGTGGATTAATAATCTATTCTTAGATCATAAAAACAGAGTGACCGTTTAAACTGACAGTGCACCAAAAAGCTTTTTTCTAGATCGTGATTCAAAAACATAAATGGGGAAATGTAGCTGCATAGAAGGAGGCCTGCTCCTAGAAAAAACAAACAAACATACAAAGGGAGGCACAGTATGGCCGATGGGACTGGACATGATTGGTTGCACACATTGGCTATGATTGATAGTGCACACTTGTAAATTTCATAGTTCTAGGGCACTGCCATGTGAGGATTGCCAGATAATGATAGTAATCTAGGGCCCATGTCCTAGGTTAATTTTAGTCAAGTGTGTTGGTAATTTTTTCCCTTAATTAATGTTTTCTACTTATTCTGCTACCCTACCCCCCCAAATGGTTATCATAAAAACTTATGAATTGATTCCAATGTATGTGACATTCACAGCACTAGCAGCTGTGGATAAATTTGCCCTGGCCCATTTTGCCAAATTTGGTATGAGGCAGTATTGGTCAGGGCTGGAAATGTTCCAGTCAAGGGGGGGTGGGGACAGCAGTGTAGCTACGTAGACAAGATATGGCCCTCCCAAGCAGGCATTTGTCATGTGCTGCTGACCCTCCCTCTCTTTCGTGAGATTAGCCAGTCACTTCTAAAAGGCCAAGCAGAAGTTTTTTAGGTTCCCCACAGATTGGCTGATGAGGGACGTCTTTTCATCTTCTTTGTGATGTCACTAAAAGGGGGTGTTAATAATAATTAGGCTTGGTCTTTGGCTGGTTAAGCCATATTTCATTGGCAGGGATAGGGTGGATTACTCTGGATAGGTAGGGATGATTGGCAAGCACCCTGACACATCAGGGGAGGGGTCTGGGGATGGGCTTGGGCACCTCTCAGCACATTATGTACAGGCTATACTAAACGTGGTTGGCAGAAGACACTGGTCGAGTTTGGGGTTAGGGTGGATCTGCCCCAAAAGGCGACCATGGTTAGGATGCCTAGTGCAGCCTGCCCTTAAAATATGTTAGCATGTTTTAATGAATTATGAGACAGATCATCCATTTAAATAAACCAGGTATACCCATGATGTTGAGTTGCATCTTTATTTAGGTGTGCCTGGCCATGAACATGACATAGGAAATAATATTCTCAGAGAAAACCATTCACATTTATTGGAAAGCAATACAACAAGAAAGAAAGAATGATCTGCACAGTAAAATGTAGATGTGCTAATATTTTAGGCCAACATTTGACATTTCAGTGTACAACAAATTTTTAAAAGAAGCATATAGTTAATTACATGCACAATGCGCTGCATAATGAACTGGAAAGTTCAATTCCTTATAATTGCCCTTTCAATACCTGAGAATCATATTTTTTGGCAACTCACTTTCTTGTTCTCATTTCCTCATATTCTATCCTAAATCAGATTAATCTCTCTCTCTCTTAACAGCAGATGCTATTAATTATTCAGCTGTAAAATTCTGACAGAACCTTTACAACATGCTACCAGATCTGACTGTGTTTGCGGTGGTGTAATTTCACTGCATTTTTATTAGGCAAAGCTTGTTAAAGATGCAGTGAGCGAAAGGGATTCAGGCTTTGTGAGAGTTTGTTTAAACTTTCGTCTTTCAGGTAGCATCATTTCTTGCTACTTCTTCTGGGGGGGGGGCAGATCTCACTTTTCAAACACTCCTGACCCTCAACATTGTACAAACAAATGGTATTTATAGTGGTAGAAAGACTATGCGTTTGGGTGCAAGCTTCCTTCAGAAAGTTTCACACTAGTTTTTAAAATTCCTATAACCACATTGAATGTGAAATAATGAACCACTACTTCTGTATGCCTGTATTGTAGATCTACCTTGGGACCTAATTAGTATATGACTTTTTTTTTTTTGCGGTCAATGAAGTACTTCTTAGAAAGTTACAACTCTCTGAAGAATTTACTAAGTAAAAGTAAGGGCTTAATGCTTTCCCTTTCATTTCCCCCACCTCCATTCTTGTCAGCCACAATGGAGCTAAATGCAAATTGGTGTTTTAGATCCCCAGTCTATACAATAAAAATAAAAGGTAAAGGTTCCCCTGCTCGAAAGCCAGTCGAAACCGACTCTAGGGTTGTGGTGCTCATCTCCGTTTCAAAGCCGAAGAGCCAGCGCTGTCCAAAGACATTTCCATGGTCATGTGGCCGGCATGACTAAACACCAAGGCGCACGGAACCTTCCCATTGAAGTGGTACCTATTTATCTACTTGCAATTTCTTGCTTTCGAACTGCTAGGTTGGCAGGAGCTGGAACTAGAGATGGGAGCTCACTCCATCATGCGGCACACTCGGGTCTCGAACTGCTGAACTACCGACCTTCCACAGCCTGCAGTTCAGCGTCTTAACCACTTGAGCCACCGCAGCAATAAAAATAGCCTAGTACCAGAGGTCATTTCGGGGGGGAACGCGGGGGAACGCAGTTCCCCTGGGTGATGTGCAGGGGGCGGGGCACATGACGAAGCCCCGCCCCCTGCTTCCGGCCGCCCCGCTTCCGGCCCTCATTCAGCCAGGAGGAGGCAGGAGAAGAGGGAGGGTAAGTTGCTTCCTCCCCGCCTCTCCCCACCCCTGCCAGCCTGGGGCCAGGGAGGGCCTTCACGGGACTTCCTTGCACTCCCGCCGGCCTTGCAGGTCCACCGCTGGGCCCCTGATGTCAAGGGGCGTGCCATATGCTAATGAGTTATGCTAATGAGTCCCCCTAGCTCTTTTTCTACGAAATGACCCCTGCCTAGTACAAAACATGCAGATGAAGACTGGTAATGCGAAGTGAGTAGAACCAAGGGCAGAGCTCTCACTGGTTTTCATGAACATTTTCCACCAGCAACAAAAGCACAGCTTCCTTTGGTGATTTCTTGAGAATGTTTGCCTATTCAAAAAGCATTGCCCCGACTTTCAGTGGACTGCCTTTGCCCTATGTGTAGCATTGTGATCTTTAGAGATTTCACCTTCTCATATTTTCCCCACGTCCTTGTGCAAAGCAGTTGGCGTGCATGACACAGTTCACATATTCTATTGATGTACATATCCTATTCTTTTTCCATGCAGATATCTTTTTCCCCAGCTTTTTGTGCCTGATCTATTTCATCTCTGTTTGACTCTTTCTCTAATTTTGCTTTCATTTGTTTTGCATTGAAAGATAAATATAACAGTGGTGGGCCCAAGAAAAAAAAATTGACAAGCTATAGTCTCAAAGCCCTTTCTGTGAGAAACATTAGTTTCCTCACACTCTGGTGATTTTTACAGCCCTTATTAAGAGAACCAAGAATTCAGTCTATTTGATTTATAATTGGAAATCATAAACTATAACATTCACCTGCTGTTCTTATGCATAAGAAAAATGACACAAAACCGTTTCATCCCTCACTGTGGTAACCAGTGTTCCCTCTAAGCTGAGTTAGTGTGAACTAGCTCACAGTTTTTTAGCCTCCGGCTCACACATTTTTGTCTTAGCTAAGGAAGGATGGCTCCAGAGCAAACTAATTTATGCAGGAGCCAAATTGCTCGCTCACAACTTTAATGCCAGTAACTCCCAAGTAGAATTTTTGCTCACAAGACTCCACAGCTTACAGGGAGCATTGGTTGTAACTGGCAGGAACCGCTGCCCAGATACTTGTTCTGCTCTCACAGAACTACTAACTAGTGAATGCACAGAGGAGGAGTCAAAAAGTTGGCAAAACAGAGAAAGATAATGTTGTTTCATCTAGTTAAAAGGCAATGTATACTGAGGATCGTGGGATTCCTGATTTTATGTACATGAATACCTCCACCTAGGGTTGCCAATTCCAGGTTGAGAAATTCCTGGAGTTTTGGGAGTGAACTGTGCAAGGGCAGGGTTTGTGGAGGAGAATAACATCAGCAGGGTATAATACCATAGAGCTGAGCCTCCAAAGTAGCCATTTTTTCTTCAGAGGAACCAGTCTTACTAATCTGGAGATCCACTGTAATACTGGGAGATCCCCAGACTTCACCGGGAGGTTGAAAATAAGTAATATATGACTGGTTGAAAAAGACAGCATCAAGGACAGCATCAAGAATATTGTTCCATGAGGTAAGAGTTGTGCTATGAGGTAAATGTTGGTTCATGAAGTAGATGTTTTGTTACAAGCAGGGAGTTGGGATATGGAAGGGGAGGATGCTTCCCCACCAGTATCTGAACCACTGCTGTCCAAGTCCTCTCCAAAGACTTACAGCAACTTCTGGCCTCTGGATATTGCTAAAATCTCTGTTTCCTCTTGGGAGAGCCCCAATGACAGAGCAGGGGAAGAAGGCTCCAAGACCCCTGGTGATGTCCTGCTGGTGTGGGACTCTGGGGGTGGGGGGGGCAGGCTTGGTTTAGTACCTGGGCCAGGGGCCTCTGGCATGCAAGGTGAGGGCTTCTTCCCCCTACGATGAGCATCCCGTCCACCCATTTTCACCTTCATAGTGTTCACAAGCAGGAGGATTTGGGGGACATATAAATGTGGGTCCTCTGGGGAAGCACCCAGCAGCTGAGAACCAGTGCTCAGCATGAGCAGAGAGACCATGTGGCTCAGATCCCTGAGTCTACTTCACACCCAAACCCCAGCAGTAGAGAGCAAATCAGAAGCAAGAGGGGGTGTATATAAATGTGGGTCCTCTGGAGAGGCACCCAGCAGCTAAGCCTCAATGGTCAGGGTGGATACAGAGACTGTGTGTCTCAGACCCCTGAGTCCACCTACCTACACCCAAACCCCAGCAGCAGAGGGCTGATCACAAGAAAGAGGGGGTGAGGGTGGGTCACTGCCCCAAGCCTGAACTCCAAGTGGTGATTTGCTGCTTGGAATTCAAATGCAGGGCCATGCTGGCCAGAGCATTTAAAGGGACTCTTTAAATGCTCTGGCCAGCGTGGCCCTGCATTTGAATTCCAGCAGAGCCCAGCAGGGACCGGGCTCTGCGCACCTCATCTTGGGGCAGCAGGTGCACAGTTGGTGACCTCCCCTCTCCCTCCCCTCTTGCAGGATTTAAAGGGCCCTCCACCTGATCAGCGGGCCCTTTAAATCTTGCATGAGGGGAGGGAGAGGGGTGGCCAAAGGTTATCGTTCTTGGGGGTGGGGCATGGGGCAGGGACGTCCTCCCAATGTGACATCATTGCATTGGGGACGGTCCGCCCCCTCTGGGAACACTGCCCAGAGTCCCCCACTGGAGACAAAGATGGACCTGGCAATCCTACTGGGAGAACCACATTTGCTGCCATGTGTCCTATAGAAGAATGGTGGGATGGAAGAGAGCAGTTTTTATTTCTTATTTCAGGCATAGATTTGGTAACACTGTACATTATGTGGTAGCCCTTAGTGGTCATTTTGATCCATATCTAAGAGAGGGAATGTGTTGAGCTAAAATCCCCACTGGTATGATTCTCTTTTTAATTTGAATAGGTACAGATATATCTTTTGCCCCTCTACCGTGCTGCGTGTATGTGTGGGTGGTGGTGGGGGAAGATGTGCTGCTTTTGATCTCAGCATGATAACAAAATTTAAGCTTAAAATGTGTGAACAGTGCTGATTTTACTCAGATATTTTTCTGGATACCTATTCTAAGAGCATTCTTTATTATTTGACAATCAAAAGACCATAGTACATTATAGGACTTATCCTACTTTTATGGCTATATTGTGTTCATTTTTTCCTATTATTCTTATGTATATTTTCTTAGTGGCTATTTTTCTAATATTCTTTAAAATGCAGAAACAAAAGAGAAGCATGTACAACAAATTGGGGGCAGGGGATTGATAAAATTCTCTTGCTGCAAATAAACTTTAAACAGATCCACCCCCCTCAAGCTGCTATGAATCCCATTAAAGGGGAAACACCCACTTGTACATGGGTCCACCCTCTCACACACTAATTGATCAATTCATTTGTTACTCAGATATAACCTCTCATATAATGTGGAGTTTGACCCTCAGGGAAATGACGTTGCTGGCTGAAGTCACACATATACTCACACACAAAGACATGCATATGTGGGGCTGCCCCCCTTAAATGCAGTGAAAGAGGGCAGTGTATTTTCACAGGAGCCCAGTAGGTACCCAGGAATTCACCTGCATGGTGAGTGAATGAAGGAAGCTAAAGACACTATTCTGTATTAGCTGTGCTACAAACTTTGACTGGGTAAACTTGTCTTGATCATACTTTCTCACTGAAAATCAGGTGAGCTCCTGATGGTTGACAGAGTTCAGGAAATAATCCAAATGTCATCTTCCTCTGAATTGGGTGTGCCCCTCCTTTCTCATACTGACTCATTGTTATAGCTTTCTTGCTATTTATCCTGAGGTCTAGACCCATTACCTGTTGGCAAAGTTCAGGAAATAATCCAATCCACGTTTTGAAGTTTGCTTTCAATGAATTTACTGCAACGGGATTTTGCAAAAAGACAATAACTGACTGCAGGCCACTAATGCAACAAAGAGCACAAGCACTAACACATAAACATCCAGCAAGCTTCCATAGCATACTGGGAATTCAAACCTGGGCCTTTTACCTTTTACCTACGTGCCTTTTAAAAGTTGGAGATGGTAGTAAGCAAATGACTGAATGCAACAGTAATCATGACAAAGAATATTCCTGAATTTGCCTGGACACATCTGAATATTTCAGAAATCAACTCTCCAGTTGTTGTGACCAGCAAGCAAGATGTGAGCCAAACTAAGCATAACTGTTCTACATCTGGTCTTTGAATTCTCTAAGCCCATAGCTGCCAAAGGGGAAGGAATGGAAAAACAGAATTCTAGGGGCCTGGATCATTCTGTTAATGTTGGGATTTATGTTTTGAATGTTGCTGGCAGTAGCAATGCACCTGTTCTAATCATGCATGTTGTGTATGTTTTTCTGATTGTGAGGATCGGGTCTAGAGGAAATTTGTTGAAACCTAGAGTGGCTCTCAGTGATATGACATCCTTTATCTGACTTCTACACCTGTGGACCTGCTCATTCAGCCATACTTCTCTCCCTTTTTTTACTTTGGAAGACAAGTAATTTTTCATTGTTTATCACAATTATGATAGATTCTTAAGAAGAAGAAGAAGAGATTGGATTTATACCCCGCCCTTCACTACCCAAAGGGGTCTCAGAGCGGCTTACAAACTCCTTTCCCTTCCCCTCCCCACAACAGACACCCTGTGAGGTAGGTGGGGCTGAGAGAGCTCTAGACAGAAATTGATCTTTTTCAAGAACAGCTCTTATCAGAACTATGGATTGTCCAAGGTCATCCAGCCAGGTGCAAGTGGAGGAATGGGGAATCAAACCTGGTTCTCCCAGATTAGAGTCCGCGCACTTAACCACTACACCAAACTGGCTCCTCCTGGGCTCCATCCACACATTTTGGATATTATACTATTGTTGTTCTATAGCCATCATTCACCCCCTGGACTGTCTTGTCCACAAAGGAAAATCCAGTTGTGAATCACTGCTATAGCCAATGATAGCACAATATCCAACTATGGGGATGTGGCCCTACTGATTTGTTAAAAAAAAACAAAACGCTGTCTACCGATTAGCCTGCATGGCTTTATCCACATACTGCCAGACTGCCAAGCTGAATACAAGTGAATTCACTTCAGTTGATATGTATTACTTTGACTGCAGTGCTCCTATATATTTTCATTACACTGAGAAATCATCCAAATGCATTATGAATCTCCAGCAAGGCACCACCATTCCTATGCATTTCTAATGCACAGTTGAGGGTGTACAGGATGTTTGTTTGATATTCACTCCTGCTAGGTATAACAATAGCCTTAACTCCTAGCTGCTGTGGGTGGGAATGACCATTCATACCTGTTACTGCTGCAGGAAACAATGTAAAGAGCTATGATGAAAGCACTCTGCTTCTGATGCTGTGTGCAGAACCCCTCATTTCTCATGTCATGTGTTGCTTTAGAAACTTGCCACTCAGTTCTAAGCAGAGCTACACCTTTCAACATTTATTAAAGTCAAAGGGAATCACCCTGTTGGTATCAAATATGAAAAGTACAGGGATTATTTTTTTTATTCTTTTGGGGTGTTCTTTATATTTTTAGATTAAGTTACACAAGTTTTCTATGGATATAAAGCTGGATATGAGCCAGTGACATGAATTAGAAGAGTTTTGCGTTTTCACATGTTTTCTAAATCTGGATATATTTATCACTGGAAAATGCTGGAATATCACTGAAATTTTGATTGAAATGTGTTTGATTTTTGCATATTTTCTGGCAGTATGTTGTATGTTCAAGAAATGTTCTATTTGAAGAAGTTTATGTTACTGAGGCACAAGAGGACACCCTTGGAAGAGTCAATTATGTATTTTCATTACAGCATTTCATAGGTATAATTGAACTATTCTCAATTAACCTAGCTGTCAATTGAACAGTAGGCAGCTGCATTTATGTAAGTAACTGCCATGTCCCCTCTCAACCTTGTCTGGTAACAAGGTTTGGAGAAGCCATAGATGGCTCCCATCATTCACTGCAGCTGTGCAATGGTTAAAAAAGATAGTGCTATTCTGCAAACCTGACCTTTAGTGTAGCAAATTTATATATGGAGCTTATCCACGATCACCACGGCCATAAACAACAAAGAAAAACTTCATAATAAAAATAATTAAACCAAGTATAAAAAATATGCACCATTACATCGGATCAGCCCCTCATGGATCACTGCCTTGTCGTGGCGAGGCGGCTTGCGCGGTTCAATGAAGCTGTGGGCTATGCCGTGAAGGGCCACCCAAGACGGACAGGCCACAGCAGAGAACTCAGACCAAGTGTGATCCCCTGGAGAAGGTAATGGCAACCCACTCCAGTATCTTTGCCAAGAAAACCCCATGGACAGTATCAAAAGGCTAAAAGATATGACGCCGGAAGATGAGCCCCTCAGGTCGGAAGGTGTCCAATATGCTACTGAGGAAGAGCAGAGGGCAAGTGCAAGTAACCCCAGAAAGAGTGAAGTGGCTGGGCCAAAGCCGAAAGGACGCTCAGTTGTGGATGTGTCTGATGGTGAAAGGAAAGTCCGATGCTGCAAAGAACAATACTGCATAGGAACCTGGAATGTAAGATCTATGAATCAAGGTAAGCTTGACGTGGTCAAAAATGAGATGGCAAGACTGAACATCGATATCTTAGGAATGAGTGAACTTAAGTGGACAGGAATGGGCGAATTTAACTCAGAAGACCATTATATCTACTACTGTGGCCAGGAATCTCGTAGAAAAAATGGTGTGGCCTTTATAGTCAACAAGAGAGAGCAGGGGTCAGTACTGGGATACAATCTCAAAAATGACAGAATGATTTCGGTCCGAATCCAAGGCAAACCATTCAACATCACAGTAATCCAAGTCTATGCCCCAACCACTGATGCAGAAGAGGCTGAAGTGGACCGGTTCTATGAAGACCTACAACACCTCCTAGAACTAACACCAAAAAATGATGTCCTCATCATCATAGGGGACTGGAATGCTAAAGTAGGAAGTCAAAAGGTAACCGGAATAACAGACAAGTTTGGCCTTGGAAAGCAAAATGAAGCAGGGCAAAGGTTAACAGAGTTTTGTCAAGAGAACACACTGGTCATAGCGAACACCCTTTTCCAACAACCTAAGAGGCGACTCTACACATGGACATCACCAGATGGGCAACACCGAAATCAGATTGACTATATAATTTGCAGTCAAAGATGGAGAAGCTCTATCCAGTCAGTAAAAACAAGACCTGGAGCTGACTGTGGTTCAGATCATGAGCTACTCATTGCAAAATTCAGACTTAAACTGAAGAAAATTGGGAAAACCACGAGGCCATTCAGGTTTGACCTAGATCGCATCCCTGATGAATATACAGTAGAGGTGAAGAATAGATTCAAGGGTCTGGATTTGATAGATAGAGTGCCTGAAGAACTATGGACAGAGGTTCGTGACATCGTACAGGAGGCAGCAATCACCACCATCCCAAAGAAAAAGAAATGTAAGAAAGCAAAGTGGCTTTCTGATGAGGCTTTACAAATAGCAGAGGAAAGAAGGAAAGCGAAAGGCAAAGGCGAAAAGGAAAGATTTACCCAACTGAACGCAGATTTCCAGAGAACAGCAAGGAGAGATAAGGAGGCCTTCCTGAATGAACAGTGCAAAGTAATAGAAGAAAACAATAGAATGGGAAGGACTAGAGATCTCTTCAAGAAAATTGGAGAAATCAAGGGAGCGTTCCATGCAAAGCTGGCCATGATAAAGGACAAAAACGGTAGGGACCTAACAGAAGCAGAAGAGATTAGGAAAAGATGGCAAGAATACACAGAAGAACTATACAAGAAAGACCTCGATGTCCTTGACAACCACGACGGTATAATCACTGACCTCGAGCCAGACATCCTGGAATGTGAAGTTAAATGGGCCTTAGAAAGCATTACTAACAACAAAGCTAGTGGAGGTGATGGTATTCCAGTTGAGCTATTCAAAGTCTTAGAAGATGATGCTGTTAAAGTTCTGCACTCCATTTGCCAGCAAATTTGGAAAACGCAACAGTGGCCACAGGATTGGAAAAGGTCAGTATACATTCCAATCCCAAAGAAGGGCAATGCCAAGGAATGTTCAAACTATCGCACAATTGCACTCATATCACACGCTAGCAAGGTCATGCTCAAGATCCTACAAGCTAGGCTTCAACAGTACGTGGATAGAGAACTACCAGAAGTACAAGCTGGGTTTCGAAGAGGTAGAGGAACTAGAGATCAAATTTCCAACATTCGCTGGATTATGGAGAAAGCAAGAGAGTACCAGAAAAATATCTACTTCTGCTTCATTGACTATGCTAAAGCTTTTGACTGTGTGGATCACAACAAACTATGGCAGGGCCTTAAAGAGATGGGAGTACCAGACCACCTCACATGTCTCTTGAGAAACCTGTATAAGGGCCAAGAAGCGACAGTTAGAACCGGATATGGAACAACTGATTGGTTCAGCATAGGAAAAGGAGTACGACAAGGATGTATATTGTCGCCTTGCTTATTTAATATATATGCAGAGTACATCATGCGAAATGCTGGCCTGGATGAATCACAAGCGGGAATTAAGATTGCTGGGGAAAAGATCAACAACCTCAGATATGCAGACGATACCACTCTGATGGCAGAAAGTGAAGAGGACCTCAAGAGCCTCTTGCTCAGGGTAAAAGAGGAGAGCGCAAAAGTGGGCTTGAAGCTCAACATCAAAAAAACTAAGATCATGGCATCCGGCCCCATCACTCCTTGGCAAATAGAAGGGGAAGCTGTGGAAGTAGTGACAGACTTCACGTTCCTGGGATCCCAGATCACCGCAGACTGTGACTGCAGCCATGAAATTAAAAGACGCCTGCTCCTTGGGAGGAAAGCGATGGCGAACCTAAACAGCATGATAAAAAGTAGAGACATCACCCTGCCAACAAAAGTCTGCATGGTCAAAGCAATGGTATTCCCAGTAGCCATGTATGGCTGCGAGAGTCGGACTATAAGGAAGGCCAAGCGCTGAAGAATAAATTCTTTTGAACTATGGTGCTGGAGAAGACTCTTGAGAGTCCCTTGGACTGCAAGAAGATCAAATCCGTCAATCCTAAAAGAAATCAACCCTGACTGTTCCCTGGAAGGCCAGATAATCAAACTGAAGCTCAAATACTTTGGCCACCAAATGAGAAGGGAGCACTCACTGGAGAAGACTCTGATGCTGGGAAAGATTGAAGGTCAAAGAAGACGGGGACGGCGAAGGATGAGATGGTTAGACAGTGTCATCGATGCAACAAACATGAAATTGAGCCAACTTCAGAGGACGGCAGAAGACAGGAGGGCCTGGCGGGAGCTGGTCCATGGGGTCGCGAAGAGTTGGACTCGACTGTGCGACTGAGCAACAACACATCGAATCACAGTGCCCGAGCTACAAAGAATGGACTCCATTTGGCAGGAATCTATAACACAGCTTACTTCCTCCCCAGTGTAATCGTGGTACTACAAGATGCAACACGGACATTGTATCTATTTGACAATTCTAGGCTGCTGTTTCCCTCTAATGTGGACACTTCCTTTGGAGCTATTTCTTCTTGGGGTGTTAACATAAGAACATAAGAGACGCCAATGTTGGGTCAGGCCAAAGACCCATCCAGTGTAACACTCTGTCACACAGTGGCCAAAAATACCAGGTGCCATCAGGAGGTCCACCAGTGGGGCCAGGACACTAGTAGCCCTCCCCCCAAGCACCAAGAAGACAGAGCATCAATTGCCCCAGAGTCCCTATCTATACCTTGTGGCTAATGGCCACTGATGGACCTCTGCTCCATATGCTTATCTAATTCCCCTTTGAAGCTGTCCATGCTTGTAGCTGCCACCACTTCCTGTGGCAGTGAATTCCATGTGTTAATCACTCTTTAGGTGAAGAAGTAATTCCTTTTATCCGTTCTAACCCGACCACTCAGCAATTTCATTGAGTGCCCACAAGTTCTTGTATTGTGAGAAAGGGAGAAAAGTACCTCTTTCTCTACCTGCTCTATCCCATGCATCTCTCCCTTATATATAATTGAGTAAGACACAGTGTTTGGAGGCTTGAACTGTCCGTCAGAAGCTTCCCAGCTTCCATTGGCCATGTCACCTAAGTCCCACCTCAGAACACAAAGGATGTAACACTGCCTCTGCACCCGGTCCCCTCAGACATCAGACTACTGCTGACAACCACCTGGTGGGTGAGTGGAACCGGGGAGCACTTGAAGAGCTGCTGCGGTGATAAGCCGCTCACTGCCGCCCGACTCCCCCCACCCACACAACTAGCCACGGCTGGAGGGAATCAGTGGAAGGCCGCCGCCGGCAGCTCTTCACTGATCACCAAGACCAGATTCCCCCTCTTTATCCCATGCCTCTTTTCCCCCTCCCCCGCCCACCCACCCGCCCCCGGCTTCCCTACAGGCTTCTTGGGACAGCAGGCTTCTTTCCCTCTCTCACTTTCTCCCTTCATACCCATCGCTTTGACTTCTTCTCCTCCCCCTCCCTCCCTCCCTGTCTATCTGGCTTACTGACTGTCTGTCTGTGTATGTTTCCCCCCTTCTTCTTTTCTTCCTTCCTTCCTTCCTTCCTTCCCTCATCTCTTTCTCCAAACCCCTCTCTGCTGCGGTGATAAGCCGCTCACTGCCGCCCGACTCCCCCCACCCACACAACTAGCCACGGCTGGAGGGAATCAGTGGAAGGCCGCCGCCGGCAGCTCTTCACTGATCACCAAGACCAGATTCCCCCTCTTTATCCCATGCCTCTTTTCCCCCTCCCCCGCCCACCCACCCGCCCCCGGCTTCATCTTTTTCCAAAGCTATAATATCCTTTTTAAGGTGTGGTGACCAGAACTGCACACAGTATTCCAAATGAGGTCGCACCACTGATTTATATAGGGGCATTATGATATCGGCTGATCTGTTTTCAATACCCTTCCTAATAATCCCCAGCATAG
>NW_015167535.1:1260403-1260556 GCF_001447785.1 Gekko japonicus | reverse complement strand
ATATTTAGGATTTTTGGCTCCAGTGTGCATCACCTTGCACTTGGCCACATTGAACCCCATTTGCCATGTTGATGCCCACTTGCCCATCCTTGACAGATACCTTTGGAATGCCTCACAATCCTCACTGGTTTTCACCACCCTGAACAACTTCGT
>NW_015167535.1:1229166-1259369 GCF_001447785.1 Gekko japonicus | reverse complement strand
CTTCTATGACTTAGCTGAATTATAATAATTCTTGCATACTCGTACAGCAAACTAAATCCATATGGTTATTTCTAACAGCATTTTTCCTTTTATTTTATTTTCCCCTTTCTTTCTTTCTATAAAAGTTATTTTTTGGCGGGCTAGTTTCCTCCCTGTTGCAGACCTGGGCTATATCCTATATAAAGTCAGTTGCCCCGTCTATCACTTCTACCTCAAACAATTCTTTACCTCTAGACTCCCAGTTAATTTATACTACACACAGCTACCTTGCTCACACTCAGCTGCTCCAATCTTCCTTACATATCACAATCTATACAACCTAAGAATGTCCGTAGAAAGATACACCCCTTGACCCTTATTTCCCCTTCCTCTCTCCGTTTCTTCTTTTTCTCTTGGTACTTCATTTAGATGTCTAAAATTCTTGAATTCCAATGGTCTTAGGGTCCGACCTCGCCAAGTCCCTGCCCATAGAGGTGTCTTCTTTCTTTTATTACATTGAAAATTCTTTTTAGATTTCTTAGGTTCATTCTTTTCCTTCCTTTGGCTTTTTAGCCTGTAGTCTTTTCTCTGTTGTGCCTTCTGTGTGTCTTTTAAATTCCTAATTTTTTTGCGTTCATGCAACTTTAAATCTTGACATTGAGCTCTCATCTCCTCTGCAGTATTCTTTGTCCTTATATAACGTTTAGAGCTCCTTCCTGCTTTTCTTGCCTTTGTCTCTCTTTTTCTTTGTCCACTCCGTATAAATCGTCTTTTCTGGTGTATTTTAAATCTTGGATGCTTCCCTTTCTTTACCTGACTCCTCGCCAAAAGTTCATAATCCTGCAATGTGTCCTCTGTGTGCGGAGCTTGATCAGCTGGAGACTCCTTCTCCTGATCTGGCTCATGCCGTTTTAGGGCAGGTGAAAATCGTTCCGTTCCCTCCTTATTTTCTATCTGCCCCTGAGGGTACTGTTGTCTTTCAAATAGGTTTTTTAAAGTTGTTGTTACTGCTGCCGCAACCGATTGCTTAATAGATTGCTTTATAGATTCTTCCAAGAAAAATTTAAACTGTTCCGTGTTAAAGTTCGTTATTTGTAAAATTATCTCTGGTTCTCTCACTACCTCCATTTTCGCCACCGCCGCAAATTTCTCACTCTGCTTATTGCAGTTTCACAGTTAGTCCTTAGAGCTTACAACATCTTTAACCTCCAATTCATTCCCACTATTCTTTTCGGTTTTCCTTTCACAGTCAACCAATTCTCAACTGGCTTTTATAGTCTGCTATACGTTTATTCTTACCCCGTCTTCGTTGCTTCCATCTTTCCTCTCACTTTCCACAGCCGCTTACAATAATAGTTGAGGTTAGATCCAAGGGGGGGTATATCCCTCACGCTCTTTGTATCTCGCCGAGGGGTGCACCCGTGAAGACAGACAACATTCTTCTTGTTCAGGCTGCTGTTTGAACACGTTGCCATGTTCCTCCGACCTCGTCTCTGCTTCGAGGCAGCCAGCTACACCCCCCGCGATTCGCCATCAGCGGGGGGGGCTAGCAAGCCCCCTACAACTTTCCCTCCCTCCAGGAGTGGAAGCGGGGCTCAACCGCCAAAACGGAGAGCCCCAAAAAGACGTGGGGGAGCCGGTCGGTTCGGAGCTTGTCCGAAGCCCGACCGTATCGCAACGCCATCAAACCGGAAGTCCTAAGCCCCCACAGGGTGTCTGTTGTGTCACAATATTTGCTTTATCTGAGCATGTAGCAATCCCAATTCTTATCACTAGGCAGTTCTTTTAGCTGTAGGGCTTACACACATGTTGTTCGTCCACATGTTTGTTCACCCCCTCAAAGAACACTAACAGGTTAGTGAGACAAGATCTTCCCTTACAGAACCCATGCTGAGTCTGCCTCAATAGGTTTTGTTCATCTCTGTGCCTACTAATTCTTTCCTTAATAATGGTTTCCACCAATTTACCCGGTATCGACGTCAGACTGACTGGCCTGTAATTTCCCGGATCTCCTCTGGAACCCTTTTTAAAGATGGGAGTGACATTAGCTACCTTCCAATCCTCAGGAATGGAGGCAGATTTTAAGGAAAGATTACATATCTTTGTCAGGAGATCCACAAGTTCACAATTGAGTTCTTTCAGAACTCTCGGATGTATGCCATCTGGGCCTGGTGATTTATCAGTTTTTAAGTTGTCTATCAGTTTTAGGATCCTTCAGTACTCCTTTTACCCCTTGGTCATCCAAGGGCCCCACTGCCTCCCTGGCTGGTTTCCTGCTTCTAATGCATTTGAAAAAAGTTTTATTGTTGGTCTTTACGTTTTTCGCTATATGCTCCTCATATTCCCTTTTTGCCTGCCTGTCCACAGACTTGCATTTTATTTGCCATAGCCTGTGTTCTGTTTTATCAGCCTCACTGTGACTAGCTTTCCACTGCTTAAACGAATCCTTTTTACCTTTTACAGCTTCCATTACTTTGTTTGTTAACCATGCAGGCTTTTTTCTATACCTATTTGTGCCTTTCCTAACCTGAGCTTCTAGGATCATAGTTTTAAATAGTTTCCAAGCTTCCCCAATGGTTTTGACCCTTTCTACTTTTCCTTTCAGTTTCCTTCCCACATCTCTCCTCATATCAGAGAAGTTACCCCTTTTAAAGTTAAAAGTGGTTGTGTCAGTCTTTTTGGCCAACTCCGTATTTATACAAATGTTGAACTCAATAACATTATGATCACTGTTCCCAAGTGGTGCAATCACTTTTACATCTCTCACCAGGTCTTGAGTGTTACTTAGGACCATATCAAGGATCGCCTCTCCCCTGGTAGGTTCCATGACAATCTGCTTCATAGCACAGTCATTTAGAGTGTCTAGCAACTCAGTCTCTTTTTCTCAACTAGAACACATATTGACCCAATAAATGTGTGGGTAGTTAAAATCACCTATTAACCTATGAGTTTCATGAACAAACTATTTCAGTTGCACAATCTCAGTATCTGACACGGGTTTTCCATTCTGGCAGTGATGCTGCCATCATATTTCTCCCCAAACATACTAATTACATATGATAGATTTATTTCCTTTAAGACTGACATTTGTGTTTGTAGGAACTGCATATCAGTGGTATTCAAAATGGCTTTAAAAAGTTATATAGATAGCATAAAACTGTTTAATATGCCACCAGGAGCAACATGCAAAAGGTGTATAGTCCAACTTTGAGGAGTGATTCCAATAATTAGTCAACAAATATGTCTGATGGTATAAATTAAAATCTGGGAAACCGAATCCTCTTTCATTGAATGGGAGTTGCATCCTCTAGAAATCTGAGGTGCTTAGAAACCCCATATACATTTCCAAAATAAAGTTTTAATTTAATGAATATATCTACAAGGTATACTTAAAGGAATTCCACATTAAATATAAATAATCCTAGGTATAATATTCATTTTGTGTGCATTTGCTTAGCCTTATATAACATGGGGGTGTGGCCTAATATGCTAATGAGTTTCTGCTGTTGGGTGTGGCCTATTATGCTAATGAGTTCCTGCTGGGCTTTTTCTACAAAAAAACCCTGTGCAAAAAGGAATGAAGGTCATCTTTGTACATCCTTACAAGCACTGGGAGGAAAGGGGATAAATGCTTCGACAGGTCCCCTACCCATAAGGTAACAGGAGCAGTCTGTTCTTTCAAACCCATCTGAATTTGTTCAGCAACTATATGAAAAATATTTCTCAGAAGCAGGTGTTACGTGTCTCCGCATCTGATCTGCATCTTGCTCTGTACTGACTGTTAGCAAACAAGGTAATACAGAGTCTTTAGGATAAATAATAGCTCCCCATTCCCAGAGTGACAGCCTAGCTCATTATCCACATTTTACTTGCTGTAATTTCTGCTGATCATCTGAGTAATTAATAAACATAATTTTGTCAGTGCATTCAGTTGCTACGGAAACGGCAGTATCATTTTCAGATCTCAGGAGGACTTGGAACAAATCTGCTGTATGTTTGACCTGACTTTGTCACCTTTCACTGTCTTCAACGAAGTATGTGAAGTTTCTATTCACTGGCAAATCTCTATAAATCTGCATCTTGATTATCCCTATGGAGTGTTACCAAATTTAACTCTGAGACCTTATGAATTATATTCCCTGAAGATACATTATTATTAAGCTTTCCTGAATTATGTAAAAAAAAAATTCTGCTTCAGAATATGAAACATGATTTGCTTTCATTTTGGTTAAGATAAAAATACTTTGAAGTACAAGAGACTGATGTTTTAAAATGGGTGGAGTAATACCCTTTAAGTCAACAGGCACATAAGCATGCCAAAGTCACCTAAACATTTACATGAGTGTATCATCCCAAGCTCCGCTGTGATTCATTGTGTTGTTATAATGCTTTCTTTACATCACCCTAGCTTAACCATTTAATTACTGGCACATGGGATAGTTAGATCAAATCATTAAACCTCTTGACAACAGCAGACCAAAACTGATTTAAATACAAATATTTGTTTTACCTTATTGAGACAGAATAGAAAAGGTTGCAGTTGGTAATGCTTGCTCTTTCTTCTTGTGTTAATATGTTGCTCTTGGGAATTTCTTTTGTTACAATTATAGTATATAAAATGTGGGATTTAACAAGAAATTTGAAACAAATAGAAAAAATAGAATAAAGGTTTTGTGAGGAACTTTACCTGCTTGAAATGATAAAACGACTTCTCACTTTGCCCAAGGGGAACCCAGCAGCCCTTATGAGGGCGGAACTTGGTCTGCCATCAGTTAGGGCCTGAGTCCATCTCATCTTGCTTAAATTTTTGAGCAAAAGTAATACCATCATCACCAACTCACCCAGTAATCAGTGTTTTCAGTCAATGTCACGAAATGACTCAACCTGGTCAGTATGCTACAATAATATACTTGCCCTCTATTCTATCCCAGATGACTTTTGGGGGGCTTTGAACAACAGTTCCAACTTACAAAACTTGGTGTACAAATGTGATGCCCTATTGGATAGCTTTACCATCTTTCAATCTAAGTTTTCACCTTGGTTTAAGCTAATTAAGAGAGATCACCTCAGATCATCTTATTTGGTAAACATTCCATCCCCAAATCTTAGAAAGGCAGTCACCTCCCTACGTTTCCAGACAATGCCGACGGCATTGTTTATGGAAAGATATTCTCAAATACCGATGGCTCTACGTGTCTGTATATGTGGTGCTTCAGTTCCAGAGGATATATTTCATTATCTGCTATTTTGCCCTATGTATACAGAAATCAGAACTAAATTTCTTGACAATCTGTTAAAGGGACAAAACTTTGCCTCTGACTTGGATAAATTGGTCTTATTATCTGATACCGATCCATTTGTTACTTATAGAGTCTCACTTTTTGCCTTCGCTGCAAGGAAAATTAGGGCCAAGACTGCTGGTTCAGTAGATGAATCTGATGATTAACTGGGTATATTTTCAAGGTTTATAATTTTACTGCATATTGATATTCGTAAACAACTGCATTTTATTTCTAACAATTTTTAAAACCATTCCTGTAATTATGCTTGACTTTTTACCACTATATTCTTAATCCCCTTTTGTGATGGCCTTTGGATACATACAATAAATAAATGTCTGTCTGTCTGTCTGTCTGTCTACTTGCTTGAAATGCCTGCAACCACACTTGCTTGTTTATTGGAAGGGGGAGGCTGCAAAACAGTTGAAAAAAAGGTTGTCCATTTTAAAGAAGACCAAGAAGAAGGATCTAAGATTAATATTATGATTAATCCTTTTTGGATCTCTGTAAGTGCAATAGTCTGATAATTTACATTATGGTTTCATTCTTTACTATTATTAAATGGACCTTCTTTTCACAAGTTTTTGGTAACTGTAAGTGCAACTGGTTATTATTAATTCTCCAATATGTAGACTGTGCACATTTACTTTAAAGTAAGTCCAGCATAAAGAAAATTCAGTGGGACTTATTTCAAAGTAAACTTGCACAATGTGTTTCAGCTTAAAAGTGTTTATGAGAAATATGAATTTTAAAAAATGATGCTGACAGTTGGGGCATTATTAAAGATGAATTCTCTCTCTTCTTCTTTCTTCCATTGATCTGATTCATTTTCCTGACTGAAGAAAGGGCTGGCTATTCTGCAGCCATGAACTTTACAGGATAATAGATGATCTTTCCATCTTGCCATCTGTTGATAAGAGCAAATCAAATGCAGTGATCACATTTTTCCCTGTGCAGTTTTCAAAAGATGTTGTTCCAGTGTTTCCTTTTTGTATACAAAGTGAACTTGGATTTGTGCAGTTGCCTGTATTAGAGAGCAATTATCAGAGAATATAATGAAGTTCCTCCTCCTCGATTTCCCTATTTGCTTTGTTATTTTCTTGGCCAGAGAAAGGCTTGCCTCTTCTGCCCTCATGATCTTTGATAGAATAATAGATGAACTTTCCTCTTATTGTTTTGTTTGTTTAACCAGGAACAGATGAGAAGAGTGTGCCTGATTAGGCATACCTCCCCAATAGACTTGAAATGTCATTACATCTAATGCTTCTGTCATGAGGGGTTGGAAACTATTAAGTGAAACATATATATAAGGTCTCTACACTAAATATTGTCAGAAATTGAAAAGGCTGTTTTCAACTTTTTGAAATTATTGCTGGAGACATTGGGGGTCAAACTTATATATTTTACAGAGTTCATCATACTGAAGAATAACGGCTAGAGGGACAGGTATAATAAAAATGGTGACTCTTTCGTATACATAATAGTATAAAAAATGTAGGTCTTGGTTGCATTTTAGGTCACAAAATTTCACATTTCATAGAAATCATTGTTACTGGTCCTGTTTTTCTTTTACTAAATGAAGAAAGAAAACTTCCTAGTAGGAATTTTAAAGGAGCTTAAAGAAGTTTAGGTATTTAAGATATATAACTGCACTGTCAGTTTTAAAAAACAACAACTAATGAGGCAGCTTACAAGAGTAATATAACACCATTAAGATCCCCAACATGGTGCCTTCCAGTGTGCTTCCTGGCACGTAATTCTTTGTTCATGGCAGTGTATCTTCCCAAAGGAAAGAACCTAATTCTGAGTAGGGATGGGCACAAACCAGGAAAATATGGTTTGGTTCAGTTTGTGGTGTGCCTGGTTCGTGAACCATGAACCATCATGAACTTGAAGCTGCCAAACTAACCAGTTCAGTTCATGATGCTGTAGAACGCCCCCCAACATACTAGAGACACTTCACTCATAGGGGATCTCTGGCTGACTCTCCTCTACCTGCCCTCCAAGTTTGGTGAGGATTGTATTTTCAGGGTTCTAGTTATGCCCCCCCAGAAGGTGCCCCAGGAAAGTGCTTTCTGGGGAAATGACAGGTGCAGGTTCAGGAGTATATAGAATGGATCCTATGCAAGCTAGAGACATCAAAGCTAGAGACATCCCCTTCTCTACATGCCCTCCAAGTCCCCCCCCAGTTGCTTTGAAGTTTGGTAAACATTTAGGTTGAAAAGAGACAGTCTGCCTCTATAACCTCTGGGAAAACACCTGGGGAAGATTTGATTCCCCCAGATGAATATAAAGCTTTCCCTGACTGGTGGTCCCCTGTGCTGGCAAGAGTTTTTTCCCAAATCTATGACACAGGTTTGATACCTGCTGGATAGAAATTAAATATTATCATCCCTATACATTAAAAAGGGACCAAATCTGCCCCACAAAATTACAGACCAATCAGTTTGCTCAATATAGAGGCTAAGCTATATGGCAAATACCTGCTGACTAAACTTGAAGAGTGGGTAGTTGAGAATCAAATTATCCACCCTGTCCAAGCAGGTTTTAGGAAAGGATTCAGCACCATTGATCACTGCCTAACACTCCACCAATTGGCCTTCTCAGGTATTCAAGGCCCACTGAAGGCTCAATACGTAGCCTTTGTTGATCTGGCCGCTGCTTTTGATTCGATCAACAGGACCCGATTGTGGTCAAAGCTCACGGACCTGAACATTGATAATCATTTGTTATTCTTGCTTCAAGAGCTACATAAAAATACCCACACATAAGTCAGAGTAGGAACCTCTGGCTCCCTAACTGACAGAATTCCAGTTTGGAAGGGTGTGAAGCAGGTTTGCGTGTTGGCCTTTTTACTATTTACTCTTTACATCAACAACATAGTTGGGAAACTTTTAGGGCCTCACTTTACTCCTCCTTCATTGGGCTATCAAAAAATTTCAATCCTTTTATATGCTGATGACATGGTCTTAATTTCTCTCACAAAAATTGGTCTGAAGAGGCTACTGCACCAACTAAGAATTATTGTAAAGAAGAAGCTCTCACTATTAATTTTGATAAGACTAAGGTCATGTTTTTTTGGAAAAGGGCAAAGATCTCCTCTTGGAGTATTCTTGGAAATCCAATCAAACAATGTATCAATTCATGAACCACCACAAACTGCTTGAAAGTCCATGGAAAGTGTGTTGGTTGACCTGCCTCGAACTTCAGTGCATGAACCACGAACCGGCCAAAATTCACCAGAAACTTTAGTTTGTGAGCTGGTTCATGCCCATCCCTAATTCTGAGGTTAAGTAGGCAGCAGCCTGGGAAAGGGCCTTCTCACCCCTTGCACTAAAGCTCTGGAACTCTCTCCCCAGGGAGATACATCTGTACCTTTCTGCTTATTTCTTCCACCAGTATATGAAGACTTTTTGTTTTGTTTTGTTTGGCATTCCCTCAGGGATTCCTCCTTCCCAACCAATTTTTTAAAATGTTTTATATGTATTTTTAACTCTGTTTTTTAACCTTAAACAATTGTTTTAAAGGTGTATATTTGGGAGGGATGTTGATTTTAATGGCTTTATAATGTAATATTATCTTGTGTGTTTTAAATTGCTAGCCACCTCGGCAGCCCTTGTAAAGGCAGAAAGGCAGGATATAATAATAATAATAATAATAATAATAACAATAATAATCATAATAATAATAATCATAATAATATTATTATTATTTGCCTTCCATCCACCTCAGTGAAGCAGGAGTTGCTTCAGAAGAGTTCAAGAGGCAACTGCCTCCATCATAGAAGGATGGTTGGCTTTGAACTCCCCAACATTTTATACCCCCATGACAGCCATCTTGTGGTTGGCCATGTCCCTGTCCCACCATGGCAGTCACAATTGTGCTCATTACCTGTTCTCAAAATCCCAACATGCCCACGGGGTAAAGTAAGTTGGATACCCCTGATCTAACATGAAAAGTAGCAATATATGGCTTTTGTACTGGCTGCTATTCAATTAAAGGAAGCTTGTTCTTTTCCCCTACACTTGGAAGAGTAGTTGGCCATTGATGAAGTTTGAGGGCCAGGTAACAATTGACCAAGGAGGGTGATGAAAGGCTCACTTATAAGTTCATGTACCCAGTGCTGTCAGTAAGATAGCAACCCCCCAAAAAAGGTGTTCAATAATTACAGTGCTTTAATATCAGTTCAAAGAGAACCTGCCCTATTTTATTTATTCAGAACATTTATACCCCACTTCTCTCTCTGGGAATTACAGTGAGTAGCACATCATAATACAAATAACATGTTTTTCTGGTATATTAATATTTTGACATTCTTCAAAGACTTCTGCTAATATTCAGTGTATATTGTTAGTTTCAATTGAACTTCAAGCCTGGCTTTGAGATGGAGGCAATTTTGGTTGCTTCGGTGGATGATCTCTGCCAACAAATAGACCAAGGAAAGCCCATCTTTGTTGGATTTTATTATGGGTTTTGCTATTATGGACCTCTCCATTTTGTTATATTTATTTATTTATTTATTTATTTATTTATTTAAATTTATAACCCGCCCTCCCCACGAACGGTCTCAGGGTGGCGTACAGATGGGGCCAATGCCCAATACATAAAACATTAAAACTGCATTATTAACATATTCTGAGCAAGAGAAAAGCATGTAGGAAGTGATTCTTCATTGGTTCCCTTTCTTTCTTGTGCGATTTCATGCAGAATGTTGGGCTTGAGATGCCAAGTCATATCCATGGAAGTTGATATGTTTATTAAAAAAATTAATTCTGTTACATCTGCCACAATATTTTATTATACACATTCAACCACTTGGGGAGGTTTGTCCAGTGCTTTCGAGTATAGGAAGTGATCAATATGCAAATGACACCTAGCTCTGTGTTTTGTTGTCTAAGTCATCTGAAGCAGCTGTCTCTTGAGACAGTGCTTTGATGTAAGAACTAGATGAAACCGGGTCCAAAGAAGAAGGAGGTGGTGTTGGTTGCTAATGCTGATGTCTTATGCATTGTCACATTCAGACAGGGTTTCTTTGTTTGTTATCAAGTGTGTGAATTGATTAGGGATTGTTTTGGCTGTGTACTTGTTGGTAGAAAGAACAAAGACGTTGAGGTCAGTGCTGTGGCCATGAGTGTGGATTACCACCTGTATCTGTATCATGCTATGATTAATTCAAACCCTGACTGTTGTAAAATACACTAAATAGGGCTGACTTTAATGGTAGTTTAGTAATTTCAATTGGTACAAATTTCTATGGCTCATTTGTATTAGGCATATAAATGGCTATTCTCTTATCCTCTATCTAATTCTGATCCATGACCTCAGCATGTAAATTATTACATGTACAGTGTAAGGAACATTTGTACAAACTTGCCTCAACCTCCAGGTATACATAAAAATCCAAAAAAAGGGGGGAAAATGGGAAATAATTAAATTACAGGTAGAAAAAGCAAGATTTTGCGATGCTACCTCACAAGATCTTGGCTTCCATTTTGAGGGAACCAGCAGTGGTGCTGCAGGCATGTGAACTAACTGATAAGTAGGAGGCTGGGAGAGTGGGTGTCCAGCCAGTGAAGGAAGGATGATGGTATTCCCCCCCACACCTATCAGTCTTGTAGTTCCCTCGCTTGGGTTTTACCTATTTTAAAAGGTTTACATTGGTTACCTATTTGTTTCTGAGTTCAGTTTCATATTCTGCTGTAATGTTATCAAGACCCATTTGACAAAGCCTAGAGGGGAGAACCATTCATAACAATTCTGGATTCGTGGATGAATCTACAGTTCTTCAAACAGCCTTACTCAAATGGCAGTACAGCCAAGAGTAGCAGTATTCTAAAATTAGTTCATGTAACATCAGAACCAAAACTTACATTATCAAGGAACTTTGTTTAGCTAGTAAACCCTTTATTCATAAGGTTGTGTGGAAACTAATTTCTCTCCTTTATAATTAGAAGTGGCTCTTCTTAGTAACCCATTTTATTAATTTCATTTTTATTGTTCTAACAATGGGATATTTCTGCACATACTCTCACCATCCAGGAGAATAAATAATGCAAAAGCAGATGTGAAATTAAGTAAAGAAAAAAAAAATAGAGAAAGAAAATCATAAGGATGTCAGCATGATTCCAAATGAAAGTGTTTGGGGTCAGGTCACTGCCAGTAGGGCGTCGTATCCAATGATATGCCTAACACTGCAGGAACACTCTAGTGTTGTCTTGTGCTGCACTTAATGAAGGAGTCGAGCTGTGTGATTTAGTGGAAGAGAAGATAGAGGATTCATAAATACAAAAGTCCTCCTCAGAGTTCTTCTTCCCCACGGTTGTGTCTAAGAGGTGTGATGGAAGTCCTACGTAGCTTTGTAGATCAATTAAGGTGAAATTCTTTGTGTTCTGTCCTTAGCAATGAAGCTCTGCAGCTGAGCAGGAAAACAGGCAAAAAAAGTAGGTCAGGGATTATTGTATACCCATAAATAAGAAGGGAAAGCCAATGAATTCCCATGGATGAACAGGAAGGATCTTACATTGATGTTACTACCTATTGAGATACTTGTCTGACACATCAATTCCATCATAGCAGCAGGACAATCATGATTGAATTCCATTAATCAAAGATTCTTTTTACATGTCAGCTGTGGGGCTCCTCCTGCCTCTGGTCCACTTCTTGTCCCTCCACTGCTACTGCTCCTACTCCTAGAGGGCCCATTAGGCCTCAGTGAGGAGAGGGGGCTGCCCTCTCCTCTCTACTGACCTCTGCTACCCAGCACCAGTGTTCCCTCTAAGCTGAGTTGGTGTGAGCTAGCTCACAGTTTTTTAGCCTCTGGCTCACCCATTTTTGTCTTAGATCAGGAGGGATGGCTCCAGAGCAAACTAATTTAGGCGGGAGCCAAATTGCTCACTCACAACTTTAATGCCAGTAGCTCACAAAGTAGAATTTTTGCTCACAAAACTTCACAGTTTAGAGGGAACATTGCCCAGCAGGATCAGCTACCACCTCCTTGGCCTACTTCTGGACAATCTTTAAATAACCAATGGGATGCCATACCATTGGCCATTTCCACCCCCACCTCATGACCTGGAAATACTGGGTATTGGAAGAAAGATCACACTAGCCTGGGCAGGTCCCTTCTGCCCCATCCATCTCGCGTTATGCCAAATGCCCTTCCTCCCCACCTCTCTGCAAAGCTGCCTTTTACTTCAGAGGTCAGCCCCACCTGTGGTTTACAGCTCTCCGCCCTCCAGGTGCCTGCAAAGTTGCTTCTTTCCTCAGGAACCATCCCTGCAGCCTGCCTGCAGTCTTGTCCACCACAAGCCTCCCCTGCTTGCACAGTGGCTTGGGTGTGTGGTACCAAGCCAGCCTTACTCCTGCCCGAGTGAGGAGAGGCTGGTGCTATTCCAACAGAGCATGGCCTGGTTGGTGGTGCAAGATGGTTGTCCTGGTTGTCTGGTGTCATCGTGGAGGAGAAAGCAGGTGGCTTGCATTGCTGCAGCTGGTAAGGTCAGGTGAGGTCCTACCACGAAATATCAACTCCAAATTGTTAGACAAAACTCTAGATTTTAAATAGCTTCACTACTCACATTGCTGCTGTTCTTGTATGTGGCTATTTAAGTAAACTATTGATTTTGCTTATTATACACAAGGTACTGACTTGTTACCAACTACTTGTTTCTAATGACAGAAAGGCATTTCTTGAAGATACAGAGATGATTTACACCCTCTTTCAAAACTGTAGGCTGCAACTGTAAGGGCAAAAGGAAAGTCCTGTGTCATGAGGAGATCTTGTTGGATACAAGTCACTGTTGCTCAGTTATCTGGGGTATTTTTTAGTTTTCTGGACCCCCCATCCCTTACTAAATCTTAGTTATCCCAAAGTAAATCATGTTTCACATATCATTTGCCTTGGTTGGATCCTATAGTCCTCCTTTCTTCCTTTCCATGCAGTAAATTGAATTTATCAGGCTTTGTTTCTGGCCATGCTATTGTGTCTTTCATTGTACCCCTACCGTGGAAGATGGGCACTTCCCATGATCTCCATGCATATCTTAAGGACTGCCTACTCCCTTATAAACCCGCTTGACTGCTATGGTCATCTTTGGAAGGTAGGGTTGCCAGCCTCTAGGTGGGGACTGGGGATCTCCCGCTTTTACAACTGATCTCCAACTGACAGAGATCAGCTCCCCTGGAGAAAAGGGCTGCTTTGAAGGGTGGACTCTATGGCATTGTACTATGTTGAGGCCCCTCCCCTCCCCTTCCCAAACCCCACCCTCTCCTGGCTCCAGCCCCAAAGTCTCCAGGTATTTTCCAAGCCAGACCTGACAACTCTATTGGAAGGCACCTACCCAAATTGTGGGTGGCAACTCAGGAGTGGGTCTTCTCCATCATGGCACCAAAGCTCAGGAACTCTCTCACCAGTGAGATCTGTCTGTCCCTTTTTGTTGCCATCTTCTGAAAGTTTCATTTGGCATTTCCTCAGTGATCTCTCCTTGTATTAATTGCTGTTGTTATGTCTTGTGAGTATTATAACTCTGTTTTAATTGTTTTAATGATGTGTGATTGGAAGGGTTGATTTTGATGGTTTTAAAGTGTGATTTTACCATGTATAGTTTAAATTGTTAGCCACCTTGGTAGCTCTTGTGATGACAGAAAGTGGGATATAAATTTTGTTGTGCAGCTCCCCCCTGCTGGACCCCACCTGCTGGCCTCCTGCCATTGCATCACCCCTCTTGGATGGATTTTCCTCAGAATGAGTCGAGGAGGGGGTTTTGTGCACACTGGTCTTTTCTTGCTCTGGCTGACATGCACCTTAACATGGAGTACTCCAGCCCTCTTCCTCCCTGGCTGGTGAGTCCCCCCCTTTAAAGTGTTATGGACACTCCTCCCTTCCCATCACCCCTGTGCCTCCTCGACTTATAGGATCAGACTTCCTGCTGTCCTGCTCCCTGCTTCTCAAGGGACTGGCTGCTCACCTGGCAGCATTGTCATGGGTGGGGCCTCTCCTTGAAATCAGGCCTCTGGCCTGGGTGTGCCCACCCTACTGGAAGCTGGGCGGGCTGCCATTGCATTCTCCCGATTGTGCTCATTGCAGGGCAGATGGTCAGGCTCCACCCACCTGGCCTTTGCCCCGTCCCATCTGCCACAGGAGTTGCTCTACAACTCTGTCCCTGGTGAAGTCCTTTCCAGGCCTCCATTGATGGTGTCCTTTCAGGCTGATGCCACCTGACTGGTGGCAGTGCTTCCTCTGCACTGTCCGGGTAAGTCCCGGTCCTGCTCTTCTTGGGTATCAGCACTTCCCTCACTGTTTTGGGTGTGATGGAGGAGGGTGGGAGCAGCCCAGAGTTTTCTGGGGCTGGCTGGGGCCATAGACATTTGTAAATAAATAAATATATCAATTTACTTCAGTCAGGCTTCTATCAAAAGCATAGCAGAGGTTCAGTGTAAAAAAAGCTAGCAGTCTTCAGGGGGAAAACATCATACAAGTCAGTCTTGATCATCATTCGTTGCCTTATCTGCCTATTTTCCTGAATTCTTACAGTGTTGTTTTTGCTGCTAGCAGTGTATCGGTTCCTTTTCATGTCATTTTTTTGACCTTGGTCCATTTCCTTATCTCTAGCTTTTGCTGGATAACAGTAAGAACTGAGGCCATGCACAACCTGAGGAAACTAATTGACTCACCTCTTCCACAACAGTCTAGTTTTATTTTTTAAAGTTAATTAGTCTCCATATTGAAAGCATCTCAGTATCTAAAGGATCAAAGTGCAGGGTGGCAATAAAAAAAATAGAAGCCACAGAAGTTTCCTGCAAGCAAACAGAAATTATGTGACCATTGGCCATTCTCAAAAACTGAATTTCTTCCAGGACAGTCTACTGATAGGCAAGCCAATTGCCTTAGCGCATCCATATTTTGTACATTCTGGCTGCCAGTAAAGCAGAATAGAAGCATTAATCATGGCTGTAAAGTTGGAGATTAATTTGCCCCAGTCCTTCTTCAAATAAAGCATGAGGCGGTGATTGGCTGGCTGAATGATAGCCATTCAATGGGAAGCTATAATGAAAGGGCTGTATAATCAAGCCTCCTTCCTCTTCCTTGCAGGTTTTTGCTGGAGAGAGAGAGAGAGAGAGAGAGAGAGAGAGAGGGAGGAGCATGCTGAAGCTTTTAAGCTGCAAAGATGTGCCTTTTGGAGACTTCAGGTGGTTTCTGGCACTATAGTAGGGAGTGGTTTTTTTCTCTCTGTGTTACCTGCTTGCTTTGACATTTATTCATATTGAGTGTTTGTGAGAGTGTGCATATTATTGTGTAGTGGGTTGACCGCGTGGCTAGGCCCACTCAGCTCCCATAACATGGTGCACGCAAAAGACAAAGACAAACGGCCAGGAGACCAACTATATACATATCCAGGGGACACCCCTGGATCCCATTGGGAGGTTCGAACTTCCCTCCCCATTTCTATTGGCTCCCCGTTGGAGAGACCAAGAGACCAGTTCCCATTGTCCACCCAGGGTCAAGCCCTGGGTCGCCGCTGGCCCCTGGTGGCGGCCAGCAGACACAACACATATATTCCTTTCTTTAGTGAGGGGTGGTGGTGGTTTGGGGTTCTATGTCAGGCCTGTAGCTATGGTGGGGCCTCCCTGGGCATGCCCCCTGACTTCTTCCCAAGGCCCCTGACTTTTGGGGAGAAGTGGGGGGGAGCCCTGCGTGCCTGCATGAATCTGCAGCTTGGACTTCAGGCAAGCAGGAGGCCTCCCCCCCCCCCGTTTCTTCCTCAAAGCACTTAAAGTCTAAATGCTTTGGGGGAGAAGCAGGGGGAGAAGCAGGGGCTGCACACCTGCACTGCAAGCCACGAATACGTGACTTGGAGTGCAGGTGCATGCGGCCTCCCCCCTCTTCTCCCTCAAAGCATTTAAAGGAACCTTTTAGATGCTTTGGGGGAGAAGTGGAGGCCACCTGCAGGGGACCACACATGAATTTCAGTGTTCCCCCCTTTTTAAAAGGCCCCCTAAACTTAAAAAAAACCCGGCTATGGGCCTGGTCTGTGTACTAGTAAAAAAGTCATACTGAAAAAAATGCCGGTGATTCAGGGGCACTTGAATTTTCCATGTAGAGTTATTGCATCAGGCAGAAAATTTCTCAAATGAATGGTGGATGCAACTAAGGATACAAAGAAACCCCACCATCTGGTTAGGATCTCTGGCTCAGTGAAGGCTGCTGTACATATTTGACTAGCATTCCTGACAGAGTTTAATGGAGTTTCTTTCTGGGGGCAGCAGTGGCTCCTTGGACAGGATTTCCAGGATGCAGCAGGATGCCATGGCTTTGGGATTTATTTCTGGGGTCATCGGTGTGCCCAACAATGACCTGAAGGATGGGAGCAGGACGGTGTGTTGCCCATGCCCAGAGGTTTATGGTGTTTCTGAGGGAGATGGTATTGGTATCCAAAACTATTAGGGTTATCTGGCGGCCTTAGCATTCTCTGCATGGGCAGAGGGTATGAGAGCTACTACTGGGGACTTTAGTATTAGGCAGATGCTGGAGGGATTTTGCAAGTAGGGATGGGCAGGAACCAACTCATGAACTAGTCTATGATGGATTTTGGTGGGTTCATGGTTTTGGTGGGGTCCACAAACTTTCACAAACTTTTAGTGCTGTTTGTAGCAGTTCATGGCAGTTAGTGAATGGGTATATTTTCCAGACAGACTGGTGCCACTCAATTAAACTGTTTACAAAACTCCAAGGGAATGGGGACAGAATTCTTCAGCCTTGGATACACCAATAGGAGCTGTCCAAAGCTTAACAAGCACTGTCAGCCACCAATCACAGAGTTCCCATTCTGCTGTATGGGCTCAGAATGCTATATATTCAGTCAGCTCCCCTCCCATCCTTTCCTCTCTTGGGTGGTGACAGTAAAAAGGAGAGGCACAGAGGCTGTTAAAAGCAGAGCAGATTCATTGATTTGTGTTTGTGATCTGCTCTCTGCTGCTGGGGTTTGGGTATAGGTGGACGCAGAGCTCAGGGCTCTGAGCCACCCAGTCTCTCTGCTCCAGCCAAGCACAGGTGCTTAGCTGGTGAGTTCCTTGGACGAGGGCCAACATTACATATACTCTACCAGGGCTTTAGTGTCAGGGCTGGTCTCAGGACTTTAAGCCACCCAGTCTCTCTGCTCATACCGAGCACAGGGGGTTAGCTGATGAGTTCCTTAGATGTACGCCCACATTTATACCCACCCCTCCTGATAGTGAACACCATGAGGGTGGAAGGGGTGCTCGTCTTGAGGGGAAGAAACCCTACCCACCCTGCATACCAGAGGTCCATGTCCCTGGACACCACACCCAACCTGCCCCCCTGGATCCCCTACACAGCAGGGCATCACCAAGGGTCATGGAACCTCCTACCCCGACTCTGTCTGTGAGGCTCTCCCCAGGCCAACAGGACTGCCAACATAGCTACAACCACACCCAGGCCATAGGGACCGCGTCCGAGCTTATCATGGGGGCGGGGCGGGGAGGAATGAGAGGGAGGCGGGGACGGGAGATGGTGCTGGGAGAGGGGGCTGGGTATAAAGGAGAGGGAAGTGGAGAAGCCAGGGAAGAAGTATGTGCTCGGAACTACCTGAGGCAGACAGAGAGAGAGAGAGTCCAGGAAGGACGCTGAGAAGCTGGGGGCCGATGCACGGAGGTAGAGGGACTTACAGTGTCGTCAAACTCCATCCTCTACCCATCTGAGGCCCCAACACTCCCCCTCTCCTTTACAGGCCTCAGCTTCCAGAGCCGTCAAACCTCCCCCCGTCTGGAATCGTCACGGCCACGGGAGGGTCTACGCCCGGAGCCCAGGGCGGGCTTGACAAAATGATTAAGGGGATGGGACACCTTTCTTATGAAAAAAGGTTAAAGAGGTTAGGGCTCTTTAGCTTGGAGAAATGATAACTGAGGAGTGACATGATAGAGGTTTACAACATTATGTATGGGATAGAGAAGGTAGAGAAAGAAGTACTTTTCTCCCTTTCTCACAATACAAGAACTCATGGGCATTCAATGAAATCAATCAGTAGTAGGCTTAGAACAGATAAAAGGAAGTACTTCTTCACCCAAAGAGTAATTAACATGTGGAATTAACTGCTGTAGGAAGTGGTGGCAGCTACAAGAATAGATAGCTTCAAGAGGGAATTGAATAAACAAATGGAGCAGAGGTCCATGAGTGGCTATTAGCCATAAGGTATAGATGGAAAACTGTGTCTGGTGCAGTGACACTCTGTATTCTTGGTGCTTGGGGCACAACAGTGGGAGGGCTTCTGGAGTTCTGTCCCCACTGGTGAACCTTTTGATGGCACCTGGGTTTTCGCTACTGAGTGACACAGAGTGTTGGACTGAATAGGCTATTGGCCTGATTCACCATCGGCTTCTCTTATGTTCTTAAGAGTTGCAAATAAACTATAACAAATCTGAAACCTTGGCTTTCTCTAAAAGTGGCAACTGGGGTCTTTCCAAATGAACTATAGCAAACTCAAACATTAAACAAGTCAGGAATTTCTGCTACCTGGAGATTTCCCCCCAAAAAACCTCTCCTGATTAATCCTTCTTCCAGAGTGCTATCTTGCTTCTTCTTTACAAGAGGAGGAATCGAGGTGTTGAACTCCAAAATACTATTCCAATTACTTTATGGTGTTGCTATCTGGATTTCAGCTATCTCAGAATCTTTTGATCATCCCTTATGTCAGTTCATATGTAGGGTAATGGGATAATGTTGTGTCTCAGATGTATCCCTCAGAGCTGAACTCGGCCAAAAGTCATTGGAAGGCAGATTGTGTTTCAGCACTTTTAAGCTAAGGATCATTTATGCCTCAAAAGCTGAGGTTCTGCTGTTCTTTCTTAAACAATATGCTTACCATTCTTGATGGATGAAGACAGTAGGTGCTAGATTAAGGCAGCCAGGGCTTATTGCTGAAGATATCTTCTTTTTAGGTAAGGCAAAGACCCTTTCACTTGTCCAGCATTGTGTTACAGAGCTGGATTATAACAAGATGGTGATTTGCTCTCGCAGAGTCTGCTTGAGTCAACTTTTTGTTTTTTTGCCTCCTTGAACCCTGCAATTATACATGAGACACCTATCAGCCCCCCACCATGTTTGGGCATTTGTTTTAGCCTGCTTTAATTCCATCCTCTTTGAAGTATTACAGGGAAGATTCTGTTGTATTCCATATTCAGATCATCCCTTGTGGTCAGGGTAAAATCAATACTATGTTTCAGAAAATATTGGAATGTTGTTTTTTTACTGTTTTTAGAAATGCTGGATCTCATCGCTTTTAATACAATCCTCGCCTAATAGTCCAAAGGGATAATATACCCTACTTGTTGCTAGACAGTGACCCAAACGCAACCTACTTGGTCGCTAAATTTCTGTCTAGCATATTTTCCTTTAGTAAATAATTATTATTTTTAGTCATTGCTCAGGATCATTTGATCATCGGAGCTCTAAAAAGGAAAGTACCCTCTCATGCCACTTCATTACTTGGCCCTACCATCCAGTGGCCTGGGGGAGAATTGATCTCATCTACTGCACAGGTGCAAAAGCAGTTTGCAAGGCAGAAGGAAATCAAACCAGAACACCATAGCTACTGCATACAGCTGCAAAGCTCTTTGACTGCTGCTAAAGGCAGACTGTAGCAAGATGAGGACACCCAAAGCTCAGCTTGTGAACGATACCGCCATAAAACACAGCACATTGCCTGCTGAAAAAGTTCATTGCAAAAATTGCAAAACCATTTCTGTGTTTCAGGCTGATCTTCAAAGTCTAGAAGAAGAGAAAAAAAATTAAAAAGAAGAGAAGAAGAGCATGCTGTCAAGTCACAACCGACTCAAAGAAAGCCCATCCAGGGGGAATTACAGATAGGAAATGAGCAGAGGTGATTTGCCACTGCCTTTCTCCATGTAGCAACCCAGTTTTCCTGGCTGATTGCCTATCCAAGTGCTAACTGTGGCTGATTCTACGTAGCTTCCTAAGTTCCTACAAGCTTGGGTTGAACTGGACTATCCAGACTGTCAATTTTTTTTAACTGAGTTAAATAAGGCATAATGGTTGTGTGTGCAAAGAAAGGTCAAAGTCCCCCACCCAACTTTTCAATGAGAATATCTGCAGAATCTTAACAGGTACGCCAATCTGTTCATTCCATGCACGTGATTCTACTTCTGTTTCTAATGAGTATGCAGTATAGTCTGGAGCCCTGAGGTGTTTTGTTGCTTCATAATTCAATATGAGACACCTTGAGGAGAAGCCTCAGGCTGAGTGCAGGCAGAGTAGGAAATGAATGCCAAGCTGGCACTTTGGGAGAAGTCAGCTATACTGCCTTCCAACAAAGTAATTCTGTGCCCTGTTCTCTGTGCATAGAACTACAGGCGTAGACCCCATGGTTTGTAAAATACAGCCCCATGGGAATGAAGGTTGATGCCTCTTGAAAAATTACCCACTGCATTGATGGTCAGTAGGATCCTGGATCTGAGTTGTAATACATCTTCTTTGTAGACTCAGATATTTCCTCCTTCCACTAGCTGTCTCCTGAGATGGGTATACTTACAATTTAGGCAAATTGTCCATTTTCCCTGCCTCTTCCAAATGACTCTTCTATTGCTCCAGGCATCTGTTTGAGAGGTGCTGAAAGAACTCTGCTAAGAAAGTAGAGAATTATCCCATTAGTTACAAGGTCATCTCTGTTTTCTCAGATAATTGGAATGGTGCCGAAGCTCATGGGACATTACAAGCAGCCAGGACATAAATGGTGACTGTTTATAGCTGAAAATGTGCACTTTTGTTTAAAACTTGGTATCTTCTTTGAGTCCAAACTTTATCCTAGGAAATTGTTATTTCATTCGCAGGACCAAGGAACATTTTATATTGAGGTTACCTACATTTAAAATGGCAGGGGAGGGGGGACATAAACCTTACCTCATAAAATATGACTACCCTTCGATTTGGCAGGTGAGATATATTGAAGTGACACTATCACATAGATTAGATTTTAATGCTGTCTCAGCATATCCTAACATTTTCAAACTAGGTTCAACTTAAGAAAATTTCTCACTTCAAGTTTTCTTCACCCATCAGTCGAATCTGTCAAATTTAGCCATAGATGTGGCTAGGGCTCTTTTTAATTTTTTAAGAGGTGCCAGAACTCTCAAGAGGGAAATAAAGTTTTCAATCTGTATACTGAAAACCAGGGCTATTTTTGGGCAGGAACGCACAGGAACGGAGTTCCGGCTGGCTTCAGAGTTGGCCACGCCTACTACAGCCAAAACCTTTGCATGCATGGCTACAGAGGGAAGGCCTGGAGAGTGACCCCCGCTGGCGACTCCGAGGTGGGTGGGCCAGGGGGGGCCCTGGAAGGATCAGGGAGGCATTTAAATGACTCCCCATGCCTTCACTGGCCTGTCCAAGGGCTGGCTTGCCCGGGTGCCCCACAGCTGCAGAGCACCTGGGCAAGCCAAGGGCAGGTATTGGGGTGTGGCCTAATATGCTAAAGAGTTTTGAGGTCAGGGTGTGGCCTAATATGCTAATGAGTTCCTGCTATTGGTTGTTGCCTATTATGCTAATGAGTTCCTGCTGGGCTTTTTCTACAAAAAAAGCCCTGCTGAAAACTAATGAACTTTTAAACATTTTTAAAATAATTTTGTTGAAGAGGTTCCAGAACTCTGTTCCAGCATGTTCCCCCAGAAAAAAAGTCCCGGATGTTGCTTTTCCTGTTTTGTTCTCAGATTACTACAAGGAGCTTGGTGTGATCCCAAGACCTGTCATTAACCTTGCTGAACAACACTGTACACATGAATTCTGGGATCTGTTGCTGTTGGAATGAAGGTACAGGTGGTATCCCTCCATATAAACTTCTAGAACATTATGGCTTCTAGATATTGTGCTATTGTTGTGGTATAACTACCATTGACAACTGGATTTTCCTGTGTGGACAAGACAATCCAGGATGTGAATGCATGCTATAGAGTAATGATAAACGCATCACAATATCTGAGAAGATGCAGATACATCCTATCCATGAACTGCTTCAAGCATGATCCATTTCTTATACTGAGAGCACATCTTGGTGGAAAAACTGTGAGAGGAAAACTGCATGTCTTAATTACATGTATTTATTGCTTTGTATGCATGTACAGTACAGAGTGCAGACATGGTGGTAAATCATGGCTCCTGCTCCTTCTCCGTACGTATGTAAGGAGGAAAACAGACTTGATAATATTTACATAGTTTTCCTTATTTGCCTTCATAGAAGTGTTTCTCTATAGGAAATGTGAGTCACCTGCAGAATGTACCACTTGCGCCTGAGGCAACTTGCTGAAAACAGCAAGGTTAGCAGGTGGTACTCTTTGTTGTCCTAGGCCTTAAATGATTGGCAATAGGTTAGTGTTATTAGCAGAAGTTTAGTATACAGAGGAATGTGTCAACACTGTGCCTGTTGACAGGTTTTGTTTCCTTACTTGATATGGCATTATTTTTAAGATTTCTAAAGTATCCAAATTCTTGGAACATCAGTAGTCTAAGTAGTCTTTTAATGAACTAGAAAACGTAATGCAGCCAAGGAAAATAGGAACAAGAAATATGTCAGATGGCAGAATTTGGCATTCTCTGACAAAATTATGCCACAAACTCCTAAGTGCTGAGCCTTTTTATGAAGTGACTTCTCTGCCAATATTTTTCTTTGACTCAGTCTACATTGTATGAATTATTTCTTTTTTAAAACCCTGTTTTTTATTCCTTAAACTCATCATTGGTAAAACTAGTTCCTTATCTTAAACTCTCTCAGTAATAGGATGCAGGTTAGTTTAAAGCGCTAATGCTAGCTCCAATCCCAAAACCAAGTTATTGAATTTCTTGGCACCATCAGCCTAATGCACTCCCACTGGCAAAGTTTCTTGTGATGTTCAAATGAGATCTTGCACAGTTCATATCTACACCTGAATGGTATTGATGGCCCATAAGGGGGTACTAGCCAAGGACAAAGGTCAATAACCAAGCCAGGGGTATCAGTATTGCTGTTTTGTATTTTTACGGGGTATCCAGAATGGTTAGAGACATAAAACTGCTATGTCCATCATGATAGGACCTGAGCAGTACAGAGGATTTTAGAATCTCCTGAGAATAGAGAAATCAGGGTGGATTTTCACAAGAAAATCTAGAGGGTGGGTACCCTGGACCTAGCCTATAAACTGTACCATAAGTCAGATGGGAGAAATTTGGCCAACTGCAGGAGACAATGTGGCTATGTTTGCCTCTGTAATGGGCCCAAAATAGTTCCTTTGCTGGACTGTTTCTTAATAACAGCATGGGGTGCATGGCTGAAGCACCTTCTGTACATGTACCATAGTCCAATTTATAGGAGAAACAGCATGGCCAGGAAGGAGGAGAACATGCAGATCACATATGATGTGGTGGAATCCACTGGTTGTGTCAAGGGTCCCTTTTGAATGCCATCAAGTGAAAATTGACCCTCATATACACAATAGGTAGAGATGGTGATTGGGCTCTGGCAACAAATGATAGCACATGGGAGATCATTTTGGGGGCCTTGTGTGCTCACCCCACTTGGCACATGGGAAGGAGGAACATAGATGGCACATGGGAAAATGTTCAGTCTCACCCTGTCAATGTCTCCACAAAGGAAACTCCCTTCCTTCAGGCTTGGAGTCTGAGAAGTTAGTAGTTCTGTTTTCTCTGAGAGCAGGGCCTGCTTGAGTATTAATTAATGGACCTTGCACCTCTGTATTACCACAACGTTCAGCCGTTCAGTGAAGATCTTTGTGCTGTGGTGGCAGCTGCTGCCAAAGCAACATTTTTTAAAGTTTGCACAGCCAATCAGGTCTTCCATGGTCACTTAGAATCCCTGCTTGGCAAAAGCCCCATCTGGCACTACCTACTTTCTAAAAACACTTGGCATGTACCAGAATATGTGTCAGTGGGCGCCATAGTGGCCGTGGGCACCCCACTAGGGACCTGTGCTGCATAGTCTCCACTACTAGCTTGTCTTTTTTTTTCCCCCTTGCCTTTCCAACTCCTACCTGGCATCAGCAAAAATCAATGTTATGGACTACAAAATATTTATTTGTATGATTAAAAAAAGATACTGCAGTTCTCTGTCTCTGTGCAATTGCTGCCTCGAACTTCAGTTGCAACTGAATCACAGCAAGTAGTTAGATTTGTGGGGAGGGGGACCACACCCCTTTTCAGAAGCAGTATTTTCTATTACCAGAGAAATACAGATCCATTGTGGGCAATACATGGCAATAACACTCCAAGCAGGAGGGAGAAAAATAAACAGTATCTGTACGACTGCTAATGAAATCAATCTGGCAGTATTCCTGTTAGGCATGGAATGAATTAGCACCAAGCCAATGTGATATACTTTTCTGTGTCGGCTGTTAGCTGCAGTCACACATTTCTCTCTGAGGTGAGGACAATCTACACCTCTTTGACTGAATGGTTTTTAGTATCACACTCTCACAATTCTTGATGGCTCTGGGTGTGACTTACTCATTCTCCCTCTCTCTCCTATTAGTAGGACTGAAGGTTTTAATGTTGCTCGCTGCCCTCTGGTCAATAGAAATTCCCAGCTGTTATCCATCCTTGTACCGTATTGCTAGACTCCTTTGGAAAGTACAGTCTTTTGATGGAACAATGCTGTGCCATCCCTGAACAGGGGACCATACCACCGAGGAACACTTGTGGAAAGCTACCGGTCACATTATGGCAAGCAAATAGCAGAACACTCCAACTTTCCCAGCCGATTGAAGCTTATCAACCCACAGCACAGCTCAACTTAAAATGGGAGCTGCTACTGCCAGTGGATTTTCAAAGCCTGAAACAGTTGAAGGCCTCTATGAATTTAACATTTTGTTGCAGTGCCTTCCTCTTCTTCTTTTTTTAAAGGAAGCAATGAGAAGCTACCCTGCTGGCCTAGTACTGCAACTTCAAATTGATTATTTTTTCTTTAATGTGCTGCCTGATATTCATGCTTATTGCAAGCCATATATCTGAAACAGCATGTTTTTTTTTAAAGCTAGTCAGCATGTCTGGTGAGCTCTGAAACAATCACTCCTCACTTTGAGCATCTAGACTAAGGCAGTGGGGGGGCTCAGCATCTGACTTTTAATCCATGCAAACAACCCTCCTCCCCTTTGCAATAAAAGGATATCAAAATTCATAATGTTTCACTCAGAAACCAGAGAGAGAGACAGAGAAAGAGAGAGAATAAAATGCAGCAAGGAAAGGAAAATTAATCCTCTTAGGAGATATTATTTTTAGGGATGGGGGGGGACTTCAAATCTCATTTGCTTTTAATTGTAGGAGAAATGTCATCTCACATTGACTGTTCTCCCATCCAGTATGCACACAGTGCAATTACCATCCATTCTTTTCCTTGTTCAGAAAAAGGAACTGTTGCATTGGAAAAACAGGACAGCAATGATGTTACTTATGGGAGGGTTATTTCTCAAAGAGATGGAAACAGATAAGAAGTCAGGAAGTCATTTTCTCCTATTGCAATGCAAAACGGATCTCATGCAGTGGGGTCTGGGTGATTGATAGTCAATGAATCACAGCTACAGGTTCCTCTTTTGCATATATGGCTGGATGTGAAATCATCCTCACGGGCTTGGACTCTTTGAAGGAAAACATCAAGTTTATTTATTATTTATTAAATTGGAATTTTTAAACCGCCCTCCCCAGTAAAGACAGGCCTCAGGGTGGTATACAACAGTGAAATACATTCATACAATAAATATATAATTAAAACAGTTAAAATAAAGTAAAAACAAATCACTCAGCCTAATAGATGATGCTAAAAACTTTCAGTTATGCCACCGCCTCACAGGGGAAAGGCAGGGAATAGGAGGGCCACACAGATGGAACCATTGCTGTCCTCAACCAAACACCTTATGGAACATCTCCGCCTTACAGGCCCTTGTCAGACGGATCCTATGGAAAGCAAGAGGGAGTCCCGGGAACGAGAAGGGGAAGGCAGCCATCCGGGCGCCACCGGCTATACCAAAACCAAGGAGGAAGGTTGAGCTCGAATACAGAACAGACAGGCATGGAGGAGAAACAGAGAAGAGGACAAGCAACGTGGAGAGGAAGGAAAAGCCCGTCGGGGCCCAGTAGAGAAGATGCCAGACGACGAGGAGAAAGGTCCCTGTGGCTTTAAGTGGGAGGGTTGGAAATTAAGGGGAATAAAGAAGTCCAAAACCTCAACCGGTGAGGAGATGATTAGAGCGAAAGCAAAGACCTAATCAGCTGTGCTGTAACACTGATGGGGAGCTTCCTCTCTAATAAAGGACAGTCACACCATATTAGGGTTGTTATTGTGACTGGTCGACACTCTGAGGCTTGAGAAAACGGACTTCATGTTCCTCTGTCTACCTCTTCCCCTGATCCACAAGGGCCGGGAAGCGAAGATCGTGACAGCCCTGTGAAATTGCATTAGGTCTTGCAGAACACAGATGTTGTTTGACAGAGTGTTTCAACAGGTTGAGGACAACTGGATATCTCTCAGGCCAGGGACCACCAATAAGTTCTTATTTGCCGAGAGTAATGCTCTTCTGGGGTATACCAGGAGAGGTGGTCCCACAGATATGTGGGTCCCAGACCGTTAAGGGCCTTAAAGGTTAACACCAAGACATTGAACCTGATCTGGTACTACACTGGAAGCCAGTGCAGCTCATGCAGCACAAGTTGATTATGTGCTGTTTGCACAGTCCCCGTAAGGACCTGAGCTGCCACATTCTGGACAAGCTGGAGTTTCTGGGTCAGTCTCAAGGGCAGCCCTATATAGAGTGAATTACAGTAGTCTGGTCTGGTAAGTTGTGTGGATTACTGCAGCTAGATCAGGGCAAGATAGTTAGGAAGCCAGTTGCCCAACCTGGCATATCTGGAAGAACACCAGTCTGGCAACATTTGTGACCTGGACCTCCATTGATAGGGAGGTATCCAGAATCACAGCCACACTCTTGACAGTTGGTGCTGATCTTAAGGACACACTGTTAAGGGCTGGGAGTTGGCACCCCAAATCTGACATCCCCCTTCCCAGTCACTGAACCTCCATCTTATTAGGATTCAGTCTCAGCCAGCTTTGTTTCACCACAGCCAAATTTGCTGAGGCGGTGGCTGGCCATCTACCCATCAATAGGTAAAGGTGGGTGTCATCAGCATAATGGTGACACCCCAGCCCAAAACCCATACCAGTTGGGCAAGGAGGCTCATGTAGATGTTAAACAACATTGGAGAAAGGATTGCCCCCTGACGGACCCCACATGCTAAGGGCTACCTAGTTCAGTCAGTCAGTCAGTCAGCCTTTATTGGCATAAACCAATACCTTAAAAGAGGGTTACTATAAAAAAGAGGATTATACATATAAAATCATATAAAACCATATATATAGAGCCAAGCATATTACATAATGTGGCATAAAACAATTTGTTATGAAGTATTACTCAGTTTTTCCCGTCGTAGCTTCATAGCTGATTGTAGAAACATGGCTACCTTCCTTGGTATTTCAGGAGCAGAGTCATTCAAAAGACGGTATACTTTTAAAGCATCAGGAAGGTCCGTCATGTTGGCTAAAACAGGGTTTAAATATCTAAAACGTATGTCTCCATAAAATTGGCAATGCAAACAGATATGTGAAACTGTCTCAGCGCATCCAGAGTTACAATGGCAAAGTCTGGCCGTGTATACTATGTTATTGTATCTCCCATGCAAGATTGCTGATGGCATTACATTGAATCTTGCTAGAGAAAAAGCTCTGCGCTGTTGTGATGCTTGTATATCAGATAAGTATGGGGCCATTCGGCCTACTGTGAGGGGGATCACAAAGTTCAGAGGGGAACAAGATTTGTTGGCTAAGCTGAATAGCCTTGGTATTTCAGTGTCAAGGACTCTGCGTTTAATCATCTGAAAAGCGCCCATGAAAGGGAGCATAAACAGTGAGTCCAATGGGATGCCCATGGCAGTTATTTTGTTCGCAGTGTGTGATAGCCAGTTAGACATGTTTGACTCTGTGAGCATTTGTTGTTTAAGGCTCCCTTGGTCTACACTGTAGTGTAAACGCAGTCAATATTTTACTGTCATAAGCCATGCACCAGATTCCACAGAATTTAACCCAGTTTCTAGACATAAGGCTGCATAAGGTACATAGTGAGGCATTCCCATGATCTTTCGCAGAGGATCTCAAAGTTCAAGGGGAACAAGATTTGTTGGCTAAGCTGTATAGCCTTTGTATTTCAATGTCAAGTACTCTGTGTTTAATCATCTGAAAAGCGCCCATGAAAGGGAGCATAAACAGTGAGTCCAATGGGATACCCATGGCAGTTATTTTGTTCTCAATGTGTAATAGCCAGTTGGACATGTTTGACTCTGTGAGGATTTGTTGTTTAAGGCTTCCTTGGTCTACACTGTAGTGTAGATGCAGCCAATATTTTACTGTCATAAGCCACGCACCAGATTCCACAGAGTTTAACCCAGTTTCTAGACATAAGGCTGCATAAGGTACACAGCATGGCATTCCCATGATATTTTGAAGAAATTTAGATTGAACATGTTCGATGGTGCCATTAAGTGTACTTATCCATATTGGAATGCCATACATGAGTTGGGAAATTACTTTGGCTTTTCAAGACTTTTAGTGTTAGTGCAGCTGGTTGATTGTCCCTGGTGTAGAAGAATTGGGAAATAGCAGAGGCATTGATGTTGGCCATATTTATTGCTAATTTATGTTGCACAGACCAAGATGCATTATACTGGAAATGCAAACCTAAGTATCTAAAAAAAAATTAACTTGTTCAATTGGTTTGCCTCCAATTGTCCATTTGAATGGTTTTCAAGTTTGGGAAAAGACAAATATTTTTGATTTTTCATAGTTCAGAAGTAATTTGTTTGTTATAAAATATGAAAGGCATCTATTTAGCGAACGCTTTAAACCAACTTCGGAGCAGGACAATAGTACCATGTTGTCTGCAGGGCAATCAACAGCTTCAAGACAAGAGGAGAGATCATTAAAGAACAGGTTGAATAGAAAGGGTGCTAATATACAGCCTTGTTTGACTCCTTTATTTGACAGGATTTTTGAAGTAAATTTCAATCAGTGAACATTTAATTTGGCATTTTGTTGATGTATATAGCATTTTTACAAGTAGAGACCCGCAAGAAACCTGTGGGATGGTTATCTCATTCATCACACCTTTGTTTCCTCTCCTCACCCCCTACCTCTCTCACACTATTTCTATGCCCCCTTTTCTTACTCTCTATTTCTCCTCCATGCATTTGACTTCCTCTCTCTTTCTGACCTGTCATCTTTCTCTTTGTTTTTCTGCCTCCCCACTTCATCACTCTTTCTCTCTTTCTGCCCCCACCCCATCATTCTTTCTTTCTGCTCCCATCACTCTCCCAGCCTCCTTCTGCTTCATCCCCCCACACCACAGAGCAACAACAGCAGTGGTGGCAGTTCTCCTAGCCACCCACCTGCTTCCTCCCCCCCCCCCACAGCAGCAGTCTGGGAATCACAATGGATCTCCCAGCTACAGAGATCAATTCACCTTAGGGCTGCCAGCTCCATGTTGGGAAATTCCTGGATATTTGGGGGTGGAGCCTTGGGACAGTGAGGCTTGGGGTGGCAAGCAGCCTCAGCAGAGTATGAGGCCATAGACTCAAGCCTCCAAAACAGCCATTGTATCCCAGGAAACTGATCTCTGTCACCTGAACAACAGTTATAATTCTGGGTGATCTCCAGTCTTCACCTGGAGGCTGGCAATGGTCGTTCTTAAGGAGGAAATGGCTGGAGGGTGGAGTCTATGACATTACACCAGTCCAAAGTTCCTCCCCTCCTCAAATCCCACCCTCTCCAGGCTCCACCCCTCAAATGTCCAGGAATTTCCCAACCTGGAGTTGGCAACCCTATTTCCTTCCCACCC
>NW_015167535.1:1150719-1228934 GCF_001447785.1 Gekko japonicus | reverse complement strand
CCCCCCCAGAATTACAACTGGACTCTAGACAGCAGAGGTCTGTCTCCCTGCAGAAAATGGCTGCTTTGGAGGGTGGACTCTGTGCCATTATACCCAGCTGAGGCATCTTCCTTCCCAAACCCAGCCCTCCTTAGAGTCCACAACAAAATCTCTAGAAATCCCCCAGCCTGGCACTGGCGACTCTTGTGAGGCCTGGCCCCAAGGCTCCCTCCCTCCTTCCCTGAAAGGCCAAAAGAGGCCTGGAAAGGGCCCTTACCCCACCCTTTTACTGACAAAGCCAGTTAGAAGCCCCCCCCCCTTCCGAACATTCTAATTTCTCACTGTTGATGTCTGGAGTTAGATCTCTGCAGAGGCCATTATAGTCTACTGACTATATAGGAAAAGCTGTTAGGGGAGAGTGAGCCCCCTGTTGGTGGAAATAAGTATCCGCACAGAAAAAAACTCTGGAAAATAGAATAAGGATAAGGTTAAGGACCCTTTTGTCTATGTTTAGTTGTTGCAGTTTAGCCCAGGGGAGCTTGAATCAAATGCCCCTTTAAGATCTATAAGGGCAGCGTATAATTTTGCATTGCTTCTTTTTACATACTTGTTAATCAGGTGCTCTGATACAATTCAATGGTCTAAAGTAGTTTTCCCTTTACAAAATCTCTGCTGTTCCAGGCCTAGTACTCTCTGTTCTGTCATCCATATGGTATTAGTAAATGTTTGGCATATAGTTTTCCCATTACAGAAAGTAGGCTGATTGGTCTATAGTTGGAAGGACTTGAACAATCGCCTTTTTTGTGAATTGGGACCACAATTGCATTTTACCACGCATCACGAATAAGGCCAGATTTGTCAATCATTGTGAAAAAAAGATGCAAGGGGGGCAGCCCACCAATCAGGGTCCAGTTTTAAAATTTCAGGTAGAATTATATCAGGACCAGCTGCTTTCCTGGTTTTAATTGGCCAATCAGTTCTTTTATTTCATTGGGTGTTACAGGAGGCCAGTCAGGTAAGACCTCTAACAGAAAATCTGAGGGTTCCATAGTGCAGACATCATCCTGATGGAATAATGTTGAAAAATATTGAAACCACACTTGGGGAGAGATTGCAGACATAGAGGGGGCCTCCACACACAATGCCCCCGAGACTATGGCCCAGATTTTTTTTTGTATTAAGTCGTGGCCTGGTATAATTGTTCCCACTGTGTATTAATATATTCAATCTTTTTTCTGTTCATACTCTTTTGTAGCTGGCTCTTAACTTTAAAGTATTCTATCAGAAAATATGGGTCAGTGGAGTCACAGTATTGTCTAAAGACATTGCGTGATTGGGTTTTTAAGTATCTTCATTCCCTATCAAACCAGCCATTTATAGGTCTACTACTCCCCCTATTTCCACTCTCAAGTTCTTTGCCCAGTGACGTAGCTATGTGAGATGTTAAAGTATTATAGGTTATGATCATTGATGAATGTTCATTTGCATCAATTAAAGAGGATCTATACTTTAGAAGTAGGTTTGATTTGAGTAATTGTTGGGGTTTTTTTCATAGAGCTATCATTCCATAAGATCTTAGGCATTAGGTGTATAAGAAGGCGATTGGTCCAAGGAAAATAGCTCTAGGTATCTGGAAAAGTTGGAAAAGGAAATGGTTGTCGGGCTATTCAAAATGGATGCCATTAAAATATATAAATAAGGAATTTACCGATTGGGGGTGGTGGACGAAATTACAAGAATGCAGTTTTTACTGGCTAAAAGATATGTTTGTTGAAGGAGGAACTTTAATTGCAAAAAACAATTTTTTAGAGAAAGTAGGAAAGCAATATTGGTTAGAGGTGCAAGGACTTAGTTAAATCTGAAAGAATAGAGGGGATAAGCAGGGAGATAGCAGATATTGATGAAATATTAAGCAGAAAACAAGTAAAAGAAAAAGGGATAGCGGGGCGTTATATAAACTGATGTTAAGAGATAAGGAGAGGATGATAAGGATCATACAGAATAAATGGGAGGGAGAAGGGTTAATCCATCAGGAAGTGATTAAAGAAATAATGAAGGGTATAAATCAAATCAAAATAGATAGAGATAAAGAATTGGTGAGGAAATTTATATGGAAATGGTATAGAACTCTGGCTCAGATAGCGTATATGATTAAAGGAATGAATCCAAAGTGTTGGCACTGTGGCCAAGAAGTAGGTCTATGCGCCCATATGTGGTGGGAATGCAAAGTGGTTAAGGAATTTTGGCAAAAGATTGTAAGAGTTATCTTTGATTTATTTCAAGTTAATATAGAAATTAATAGGGACTTGCCTATTTCTGGAATATTGGGAAATAAAAAAGCGGAAATAAATGGTTTTAGCCGGGATGGCTGTAATAGCATTGGGATGGAGGGATAGGCACAAATGGACAATGGAAAAATTGAATAATTATGTCTTTGAACGCGTACAATCAGATATATTCACACAGATAATTACTGAAGAGACATGGGAGGAGAAATGTCAAAAGATTACAAATAAATGGGTGGGATATAAGAAATGGGTGGAAAGGGGGGAAGCCATCCAAATATCCAAATACGAATGAAGAATCTGTGCACATGGTTAAAAATATGAAGATACTATAGGAGGGAGGGGGAAGCGGGGTAAAATGATTGTACAATGATTTAATGTAAGATTACATATGTATATAAGCTTCAATAATAAAAAAAGATCTTAGGCAATAGATAGTGCTTATCAGGTTGGTGTTGGAAATAACATTGGGTTCTAGTAAAAGGGCTGACATTGAGAGGTAAAATAAGTGGAAGATGGTCACTGATTATATAATCACCAATAGTGAATTCTAAAACATGAGATTCCAATGAAGGGGAAACTATAAAATAGTCAATTACACTGCAGCCCTTTTTTGAGACAAATGTATATTCTCCAGATGTGGGGAAGTTGGTCAGCCCATTCAACCAAATTTTATTAAATTGAAGACAAAGTTTGGCAAGATAGATGCCTGCCGAGTTTATATGGCAATCTTTGGGATACCTTGTAGAGGTGAGAAAAGGTGGGAGTGTATCATCCTGACTAATTTCTATAGCCTTAAAGAATATTTGATGAACGTTGCCTACTCTAGTGTTAAAATCATCTGCCAGAATTATTTCAGCCAAGGGGTGTTCTTCTAGTTTTTCTAGAAAAGTAGTCATTTCCAATGTTGAAAAAGAGATAGTCTGTCTAAGGAGTTGGGAACAAGTATATTCACAATAATCAAAGTAAGGTTATCAAGAACAATCGTAATAGCTTGCTCAGTGGGACTATCCAGTTGTAACATGATGATTTCTACTTTTAAATATAGAGAAACAAACAGAGCCAAACCCACTTGAAAGTGACCCTTAGGGTTAGTCCTATACCCTGGGAGGGAGAAAGATTTATACCCCTCAATCTGAATCTGATTTGGGGACCATGTTTCCTGAAGGAGTTTAATGTCAAAATCATTAAGGTAACTTAGAAATTCAACATCCTTGGCCTTATTCCGCCATCCTGCCACGTTTCAAGAGATGATCTTAATATCCAAAGTAGTAGGAGATTTAGATGATGGTGATGTAGAAGTCTCCTTTGGTTAGTTGTTCAAGGGTGTTGTTGGTGTCATAAAACACAGACCCATTGTCCATACCTCTTGATATGTTCTTGATTAATTGGCTTGTGCTTGGCCACACAATGTCTCCCTTACTGCTGGGATTCTGTCAGGTTCCCAGTAAAATCCACTCTCAGTCCACAACTTTTTAAATAAAGGTTTATTAGGAGAAGAGATTTGGATGTTGGCAAGGATTAATTCCTTGCTAAGACTGAAGCACAAAACGAAAGTAGTCTGTAGCATAGTCACATCCCACATTCCAGGCTTACATCATGCACACACAACCACACTAACAACTATGAAAGATATATTGGTTCAGCTAGCCATGCAAAAATCTTATCTTCAAGGATAGAGCCTTCCTGTGAAAGTTCATTCCCTGATGCCTTGTTTTGGGAAGAAGGGTTACCGAGCAAGGCACCTACACTCCTACATTCACTCATTCACACCTCCCCTCCCCGTAGGAATGGCATGTCAGCGAGGGTAGATAAGATGGGGATGGGAACCAGATGCAAGTCAAATAACAATACATTGAATTACATTGAGCAGTACAGTCCGAGTCTGACAGATTCTCAGCCATTATTGAGGACATGTGGATTTCAGCTTGTATTGACATCTCTGAGTTTCTCTTGAGTTCCGGTTGGACTTGATCAGTCACCAATGACTGGCTGAAGTGTTGTCTCTGGGGGCCTTTAGAGTTGTCCTCTATGTTCCTAGTTGGAGGGTTAGCTATTGTTGTAGTCAGATTTGTTGCCTTTATATTATTTTCTGGGAAAGAGGGAAATATTTGGAGTGTCTCGGCTTCCTTAGTTTTTAAAAGCTCAGTTTTTAACCAGTCCAGTCTTGTTATTATTTCTGATTGCGCCTCTTCTGGTAAGTTCAGAAATGATTTAATTAAGTCCTTTTCAGTTGCTTTCTTGAGGTAAGAGCTTCCGCTATCACTTTGAGCATCTTTGTATGTACTTGCACTGATTTTAGTTTGTGTTGTTGTTGTTACTGAAGTTTGTGGTACAGAATCCTTCTTAACTGTAGTAGTAGTGCCTGCATGCTGCATATTAGGAAACAAGGGAGCAATAATAGCGTTAGAAAAGACTCTGACTGGAAAGATTCCTTTTGTTGCCAAGAAAGCCTTCTGTCGCAATATCAATGCAGGCATTTTGGTACTTTTGAAATTCAGAAGTAGCCTCGGTTAATGTTCGTTAGTGTTTCTAGTGAAGCTAGGTCTATTGAAGCTTTATACTCTGGAAAAAGTGATCTCAAATGTGAGACGGCTTGTTTTTTAGTCTTTCAAATAGGCATCCTGCCTTTATAGCAACAAACTGTAAGACAGATCTTCCAAGGTTGCAGGGTCAAATTATAAGGTTTCTTCCCATATATCTGCATCTGTCTCTGGCCTGAATCCAAATTAGCCTCTTTTGAAGCTGAGGCAGTAAGGAGGCAGTCTTCTCTAGCTGCTATAGCACTGGTGGTATTTGTTGATTCCATTAAGGCAGCTGTTGTTTTTGTAAATTGCTCAAGGCTAAGTCTAATCTCACTTAGTGCTTCAAAAATAAATTTCACTGTTTCAGACGTTAGAATACATAGGTCTTTCTCAAAATTATCTGACACCCCCATGCTCTTAGTTACTTGTTGTGAGAGATCAGTTTCCATTGGAGAAGATTCCACAATGTTAGCAGCTTCCATCAAAGGAGCATAACAATTTGCAGTCGAGATATTATAAACTGATGTTTCTTTAGTTGGAAAATAGTCCATACTCTTTTTCTGTTTGCTTGCTGGGGGGAGGGGGGGTAACAGTATCTTCTGCATCTCAAGTCCTTTTGATTGAGGCCATATTATGGGTGTTAGATATCATGTTAGTGGAGAAAGACCTCACAACTTCAAAGTTAACTTTTCAGAATATGAACAACAGCCAAAATGCTAACGTAACCAATGATAGATGTAAAAATCCAAATCTCTTCTTAAATTTTAAATTTCATAAAACTTAGACTGCTGGCTGTTGCTGGTTTTGATAACAGCTTTAGTGACTCAGCACTTTAAGCTTATCCCAGCTGTAAAAGCTCCTAGAAGTTTCAGATAGAGTCCAAAAGCAAGTCCCTAGTTGATGTCCTCTCTCCTAGTGCCACCCTCTGTCCCTGACCTTGGAGAAAAGAGGTAAGCCACTTCAGGACTACCCCATGGACTCCTATGTTGGTGAGGAGCTGGGTCAAAACATCATGATTGACTGTGTTGAATGCTGCTGTGAGATCAAGCAGTAACAGCAGTGCTGACCCATCTCAATCCAGCTGTTTACAGAGCTCATTTATGAGGTTGAGCAGTGCTGTCTCCATCCCACGGTGTACAGAAAAGTCTTTTCTGAGCTCTTCCTGCCTGGGCCAGATAGCCTTAGCTGGTGACACTTCAGTGTGACTTTTGTCACCTGAGCAGATGGCTTACCAAATACGCCAGGCCTCATATCCATATACAAGACACTTTGGCACCTTTGCTGGTGCAGAGGGACAGGCAGGCACCTTCCCAAGCATGGAAAGAGCTATGCCCAGTACATTAGCACATCAAAAGCATTCCCTGACATGACACATAGACCCTTGAAGAGGCTGGAGTTGGAGTAACTGAACAACAGACAGGATGCCCAACTCCTAGCCAATCAAAATATACCTTGCCTGGCAACGCATGGTAACCAGAGATTGGACACGCCTCCCCACTCTCTCACTATTGGGTAAATGGCCATACCTGGTGGTGATGGAAGGGGTATAATTGCAATAATCCATATGGGAAAATAGGAGTTCTCCTCTGGAAACAAAGAGTTATTTTGAATGGGCTGTGTGCTTGTCAACTGTGCTGTTAACATGGAGTGAGCCTTTTGTTGTTGTTGTTCAGTCGCACAGTCGAGTCCGACTCTTCGCGACCCCATGGATCATCTCCCGCCAGGCCCTCCTGTCTTCTGCCGTCCTCTGAAGTTGGCTCAATTTCATGTTCGTTGCATCGATGACACTGTCTAACCATCTCATCCTTTGCCGTCCCCGTCTTCTTTGACCTTCAATCTTTCCCAGCATCAGGGTCTTCTCCAGTGAGTGCTCCCTTCTCATTTGGTGGCCAAAGTATTTGAGCTTCAGTTTCATTATCTGGCCTTCCAGGGAACAGTCAGGGTTGATTTCTTTGAGGATTGACTGATTTGTTCTTCTTGCAGTCCAAGGGACTCTCAAGAGTCTTCTCCAGCACCATAGTTCAAAAGAATCTATTCTTCGGCGCTCGGCCTTCCTTATAGTCCAGCTCTCGCAGCCATACATGACTACTGGGAATACCATTGCTTTGACCATGCGGACTTTTGTTGGCAGGGTGATGTCTCTACTTTTTATCATGCTGTTTAGGTTCGCCATCGCTTTCCTCCCAAGGAGCAGGCGTCTTTTAATTTCATGGCTGCAGTCACAGTCTGCGGTGATCTGGGATCCCAGGAACGTGAAGTCTGTCACTACTTCCACGACTTCCCCTTCTATTTGCCAAGGAGTGATGGGGCCGGATGCCATGATCTTAGTTTTTTTGATGTTGAGCTTCAAGCCCACTTTTGCGCTCTCCTCTTTTACTCTGAGCAAGAGGCTCTTTAGATCCTTTTCACTTTCAGCCATTAGAGTGGTATCATCTGCATATCTGAGGTTGTTGATCTTTTCCCCAGCAATCTTAATTCCCGCTTGTGATTCATCCAGGCCAGCATTTCGCATGATGTACTCTGCATATATATTAAATAAGCAAGGTGACAGTATACATCCTTGTCGTACTCCTTTTCCTATGCTGAACCAATCAGTTGTTCCGTATCCGGTTCTAACTGTCGCTTCTTGGCCCTTATACAGGTTTCTCAAGAGACATGTGAGGTGGTCTGGTACTCCCATCTCTTTAAGGACCTGCCATAGTTTGTTGTGATCCACACAGTCAAAGGCTTTAGCATAGTCAATGAAGCAGAAGTAGATATTTTTCTGGTACTCTCTTGCTTTCTCCATAATCCAGCGAATGTTGGCAATATGATCTCTCGTTCCTCTACCTCTTCGAAACCCAGCTTGTACTTCTGGTAGTTCTCTATCCACGTACTGTTGAAGCCTAGCTTGTAGGATCTTGAGCATGACCTTGCTAGCGTGTGATATGAGTGCAATTGTGCGATAGTTTGAACATTCCTTGGCGTTGCCCTTCTTTGGGATTGGAATGTATACTGATCTTTTCCAATCCTGTGGCCACTGTTGCGTTTTCCAAATTTGCTGGCAAATGGAGTGCAGCACTTTAACAGCATCATCTTCTAAGACTTTGAATAGCTCAGCTGGAATACCATCACCTCCACTAGCTTTGTTGTTAGCAATGCTTTCTAAGGCCCATTTAACTTCACATTCCAGGATGTCTGGCTCGAGGTCAGTGATTATACCGTCGTGGTTGTCAAGGACATCGAGGTCTTTCTTGTATAGTTCTTCTGTGTATTCTTGCCATCTTTTCCTAATCTCTTCTGCTTCTGTTAGGTCCCTACCGTTTTTGTCCTTTATCATGGCCAGCTTTGCATGGAACGCTCCCTTGATTTCTCCAATTTTCTTGAAGAGATCTCTAGTCCTTCCCATTCTATTGTTTTCTTCTATTACTTTGCACTGTTCATTCAGGAAGGCCTCCTTATCTCTCCTTGCTGTTCTCTGGAAATCTGCGTTCAGTTGGGTAAATCTTTCCTTTTCGCCTTTGCCTTTCGCTTTCCTTCTTTCCTCTGCTATTTGTAAAGCCTCATCAGAAAGCCATTTTGCTTTCTTGCATTTCTTTTTCTTTGGTATGGTGGTGATTGCTGCCTCCTGTACAATGTCACGAACCTCCGTCCATAGTTCTTCAGGCACTCTATCTATCAAATCCAGACCCTTGAATCTATTCTTCACCTCTACTGTATATTCATCAGGGATGCGATCTAGGTCAAACCTGAATGGCCTCGTGGTTTTCCCGATTTTCTTCAGTTTAAGTCTGAATTTTGCAATGAGTAGCTCATGATCTGAACCACAGTCAGCTCCAGGTCTTGTTTTTACTGACTGGATAGAGCTTCTCCATCTTTGACTGCAAATTATATAGTCAATCTGATTTCGGTGTTGCCCATCTGGTGATGTCCATGTGTAGAGTCGCCTCTTAGGTTGTTGGAAAAGGGTGTTCGCTATGACCAGTGTGTTCTCTTGACAAAACTCTGTTAACCTTTGCCCTGCTTCATTTTGCTTTCCAAGGCCAAACTTGTCTGTTATTCCGGTTACCTTTTGACTTCCTACTTTAGCATTCCAGTCCCCTATGATGATGAGGACATCATTTTTTGGTGTTAGTTCTAGGAGGTGTTGTAGGTCTTCATAGAACCGGTCCACTTCAGCCTCTTCTGCATCAGTGGTTGGGGCATAGACTTGGATTACTGTGATGTTGAATGGTTTGCCTTGGAATCGGACAGAAATCATTCTGTCATTTTTGAGATTGTATCCCAGTACTGCCTTTTGCACTCTCTTGTTGACTATAAAGGCCACACCATTTTTTCTACGAGATTCCTGGCCACAGTAGTAGATATAATGGTCTTCTGAGTTAAATTCGCCCATTCCTGTCCACTTAAGTTCACTGATTCCTAAGATATCGATGTTAAGTCTTGCCATCTCATTTTTGACCATGTCAAGCTTACCTTGATTCATAGATCTTACATTCCAGGTTCCTATGTAGTATTGTTCTTTGCAGCATCGGACTTTCCTTTCACCATCAGACACATCCACAACTGAGCGTCCTTTCGGCTTTGGCCCAGCCGCTTCACTCTTTCTGGGGTTACTTGTACTTGCCCTCTGCTCTTCCTCAGTAGCATATTGGACACCTTCCGGCCTGAGGGACTCATCTTCCGGCGTCATATCTTTTAGCCTTTTGGTACTTTCCATGGGGTTTTCTTGGCAAAAGTACTGGAGTGGGTTGCTATTTCTTTCTCCAGGGGGATCACTCTTGGTCTGAGTTTTCTGCTGTGGCCTGTCCATCTTGGGTGGCCCTTCACGGCATAGCCCACAGCTTCATTGAACTGCTCAAGCCCCCTCGCCACGACAAGGCAGTGATCCATGAGGGGGGGAGTGAGCCTACTAGGCAGCAAAGCTGGATTTAGCTGCCCCCAGCATCATGGGGTTCCTTTTCAAGATTCCCTGGTGAGACCTTGGACTATTTGCACACTGAATTATCTGATACCTCTAAAAGCCTGGTAACTATGGAATACCTCTATTGTGTAGTTAGAGCTGAAGAAGCTATAGATATCCTTTGTTTTCTTATCTTTTGCTAGTCTCATGTTATATGCATGCTTTTGCACTGAATAAAGATAATATATATAATCAATATTATCTGGACTTGTTTCCTCTGTTGCAACCTGATTTCTAAGACTGAATCTTGTGTCTAAGCCGTTCGCCTAAGGAGGCTACCCCTGTGTTAATTAATTGTTTGCAGCCCTGGTACAGAGATGGTAAAATTGGTAAGTCCCATGAATCAGGCAGGAGTTGGGATCTCTGCTCCTGATCTTTGGTGGGGACCTTTTGTGAGAGATCCTGGTAGTAGTTACTACTGGTAAAGCCTGGAGAGTGTACAGACATTATCCTGGGGTTTGTTTAATTGTTGCTGAATGCTTGGTTTAACTCCCATCCCTGGACTGGGGTGAGAGAGAAACGCTTGACACACGGCCAGGGTGGAAGCTGGACTGGAATAGGTCCAGTGCTGATGTGTCTTCTGGGGAACTACGGAGTTGTTCTGCAACTGCTCTCTCAATTACCTGACCCGGAAATGAAAGATTCGAGACTGGGTGGTAATTGGAAGTATCCATAGGATCCAAAGCTGGCTTCTTTAAGAATGGTACAATCACAGCCTCTTTCAGTCCCTCTGGGTAGACTCCCAAATCCAGGTCAGGCTGATAATGTCTACCAGGGGGCCCCATATTCCCTCACCACCAGATTTCACTAGCCAACAAGGACACGGGTCCAAGAGGCATGTGGTCAGCCTAACAATGCCCAGAATCCTGTCGATATCAGCCCAAGAGAGTCAGCTGAAGCTATCATATACTGAGTCCAAAGATGGCCAAGGGGCATCTAGTTCACATACTGTTTCAATACTGGCTCACAAAAGCCTCACAGCTAATGGCTGAATAACTAACATTTTGGGTTCTCTCAGTGAGAGAGGTTAAAGATCTAATTAGCCTAAACAACTGTGTTGGGTGAGAGCTAGCGGATGTGATGGAGGCTGTGTAAAAAAATTTTTTAGCAACCTTTACCACAATCTCATAGGATTGCGAGTACACCACCAAACTCACTCTAGTAATTTAAATTCCCGTTTCATCCCCCTGAGTTCTGAAGTATACTGGGGGGGGGGAGTAATTTGGATTGGGAATGAAGAGGATGTCGGGGAGTGATTTTATTGATGGCTTCAGAAAGATGGGAATTCCAGTCCTGTATCAGTTGTTAAAGCAACATCAAATGTTAGATATAAGCCAGAGTAAGACAAGAATTTAAGAACTGATCTTGATGGCTTTGATCATGTTTGGTTCTTTCTAACAGTTGCTGTCTTCCTAGTACAGCACTGACATACAAGCACTGACGCTAGGAACTGATAGATCTCCAAAAGATAGACACCATTACATCCCATTGAGAGTTGCTACTGACTGAGGGTTATATGCAACAGCTGTTCAGGAAGGGTATGAGATGACCTTTAAAATATTATATCCCTGTGGGAGAGTTGATTTAAAAGCACAGCAGTTAAGCAATCTGAAGCCACTGAAGAACTGTTGAACATTTGCCAGTGTCCTTCCATTGGTTTCCATAAAGGAATATCAGTGTGTTGTGAGAATTACACTGCCACCATTCCTCATGGAACTTGTCAATATGCAGAGTTCTGAAAAATTGCACCTAAAAATTAATCCCGATCCCCTAACGTTTCCTCTTAAAAACAGAGCTTTGTTAAAATGGAGGGTTGATGCTGTCAAATTATTTCAAAAGCTGTATTTCCAATCCAAATTAATATCAAAGGGTTTCATGAGATGTTGAACAATATATTAGGGTTCCAAAAGCTACAGAATTCATAGACTTTAATACTCAAAGCTGCTTTCCAGTCTACACACTGTAAGTTGTCCCCATGTCTGAAAATGGAACAGGGGAAAGCTATACTGGAGGGAAGGTGCAGATGATAGGAAATGGCTGCTTCCATAAAGATTGTGGCTCAGGGGTAAATCAACTGTTTTGTATGCAGAAGTTCCCAGGTTCAATCCCTAGCATCCCCAATTTAAAGGATGAGGTAGTAGGTAAGGTGAAGAATCTGAGACCCTGGTAAGCCACTGCCAGTTAGAGTAGACAATACTGACCTTGAAAGACTAATAGTTTGATTCAGTATAAGGTAGTTTCATGTGTCAATGTATCTGTCCAGAAGACTTGCAGATGGATTTGAAGAACTTTCAGAGAGAGAGAGCATTATTCTCTACAGAACAACATACAAAAAGTAGTCCTTTCCCCCAAGGAACTCATAATCTAAATTTCAGCTGGGTGATATACAAGGAAAAAAAAAGGCAGAGGTGGGGGGAGAAAGGCAACAGTAGATAAATATGGTTCAGGTTCAGGTTTCATTTTATTGCCTTTAGCCATAGGTCATTACAATGACAGAACAATATAACAATAACTTCTAAAACCAGAAAGATAAATATGAACCAAGTTAGACATTTTGGGAATGTTACCAAATTTCCACAACAGAACACTTCACCTGATTGAGATTTCTCATCCATCTACTGAAACAACCTAGTCCTTTATCTTCAATGCCAACGCTCTGAAAGATTTGATTTCCACACTTACATATCAATAGATCTTTCAGGCCATCACACCTTGGCATTAAAAAAAGCACACAGGCATTTCTGAATAAAAGCAATATTCAAGCAGTCATACTGACTTCCTTCCTAAGCACTGCCATTATATTTTAGGAAATCATCAAAACAATTCTAAGGTGTGGATGATTAACTACTACTAAATGCTTATGTTGTGTTATAATTTTATTTCATATCTATTGTTTCCATCATATTGTGAAGGTTTTGTTGTAGTTCTGTATGTTTTTAGTCTTTGGTGTGACTGTTCTGTTGTATACTTCATTGAGGACAATGAGGGTTGAAAAATGGGCTAGAAATGTAATTAACAAACAAACAATAAATATTTAGGATAAGACCAGAGCCAGATTTAGGATTAAGTAGGCCCCACAGTATTAGAGGCCTCTAATTTGGAAAGAAAAAAAAAGCTTTATTACCCCCAGCCTAAGCACATGGCCGCTGCCTGCCCAGGCGTGGAATGACTGTACCATGAGTTGCTTTTGCACTTACATTTTCTGTGTCCTTTCTGTGTGAATAACCTAGTACTATTTGAATATGGGTAATGTTGGTAACCTCCAGGTGTGGTCTGAGGTTCTCTCAGAAATACAACTGGTCTCCAGACTACAGAGAACAGTTTCCCTGGAGAAAAATGGCAGCTTTGGAGAATGGACTGTATGGTGTAACATCGCAGCTGAGCTCTAGGGCTGCCAAGTGGGGGTGGGGGGCAGGTAACCCCCCGCTTTGGAGGCCCGATTCCTGCCGCTGCGGAATCGGGCCCAGGGGGGAACTCCGCCCCCCCCGAAGCGCAGCCCTTCTGGTGACGTGCTGGTGGCGCGCACACACACATCGACGGTCGGCTCCTTGAGCCTGGTGAGGCTCCCCCGCCGGTAAGAAAAATTGACTTGGCAACCCTGCTGAGCTCCCTCCCCTCCCCCAACTCCACCCTCCTTAAGCTCCACCCCCAAATCTCCAGGAGTTCCCTAACTATGAGCTGGCAAGTGGTTAAGATGTTGAACTGCAGGCTGGAAGGTCGGTAGTTCAGCAGTTCAAGACCCGAGTGCCCCATGACGGAGTGAGCTCCCATCTCTGGTTCCAGCTCCTGCCAACCTAGCCGTTCGAAAGCAAGAAATTGCAAGTAGATAAATAGGTACCACTTCGGTGGGAAGGTAACAGCGTTCCATGCACCTTGGCGTTTAGTCATTCCGGCCACATGACCACGGAAACGTCTTTGGACGGTGCTGGCTCTTCCGCTTGGAAACGGAGATGAGCACCGCAACCCTGGAGTCGGATTTGACTGGCTTTTGAGCAAGGAAAAACTTTACCTTTACTAAACTGAAATAGGTTTAGGTTCCATTGTGTCATAATCTAGCCCTGGAGGAAAGGCAAGGGGGGGGGATGTACTTTTCTGTGAGGGAGTTATAGTTGCCTCAGAATTTAGTACCGAGAAGCTTACCACATTTCTTTGTGAAGGTGCAGCTATATTTGTCCAGCCTGGGGGTTCTTTTACAATCACCTTTCCATGTCATCAGGCTGCCCTTTGCTCTTTTCATGTAAACACAGTGATTTTATGAACTGGAAGTTGGAGGTTTATTATACTAGCTGTGTGTCTAATGACATTTGGATAATTGGCTGGTAGATGGCACCCGATCCTGAAATAACATCTTCACACTTCACCTCTCTTTCCTGAGCTTCCCCTAGTTAGTTTGGCATGAATCTTGTTCAAAAATAGTACAGTCAACTGAAGTCAATACAATCAACAAGATGGCATATCCAATAAGAAATGTAATAGGATTAGGATTGCTGAAATCTGAAACCAAGATGAAACAAAGTATAAGTATAAACATGACATGTTAAACAATGCAGAAATTACATAAGAGGACAATGTATACAGCAACAGATAGGACATGCCATACACAGCACTACATTCCGCAGTTCCATTTATTACAGCATCTTCCTGAACCATTGCATTACCATTGAAGTTAGGCCTCCAGAAGTGCAAACAATACTCCAGGTGCGGCCTGACCAATGCAGTGTATAGCAGGACTGTGACATATTGTGATTTGGATGTTATGCCTCTATGGATACACCCCAAGATCACATTAGCCTTTATGTCATAATCATAATCTTTGTAAAAATGCCCCCATGAATAATTCAGTTTTGCATATATAAATTGAAAATGATATATTGTTGTATCTCAAGAGTTTCTGAGCTAAGAAACTCTTGAGAGACAACAATCCAACAACCATGTTGAATGGGGTGGGAACTGAATCAATTCAGATTGCTGGTTTGCTCAGGAAGAAACTCTGAGTGAATTGAGTTCCTCTCCACAAGTAAAAAGTTGGCATGTGGAGGAACCCCAGTTTTAGAACCTTGCATATTGCCAAGAATTTCTTAAATTATCACATGAAGGAGATTTGCTGCACCAACTTCCACACTGAAAAACTTACATTCTACTGTAACTCAGCAATGGAAGACTGGGGAAATTTGCCTGGTTGCCTTGGCAATGTATGGATGCTTCCCTCTCCCACAGGGCCAGAGCATAAGAGAGGTCCAGAAAATAAGACAGCATGCTGGGTTGCAGTTCTCCCAGTCTTCCAGTGTACAGAAGGAAAAATAAAACAGTTCAGACCATCAGGGTAAAGATTATGGAGGAAATTAAATTAAGGTATACGGGAAGAAAAGGTATTTTGCACCTTATACATTTTCCCCCACTTGAGATCAGCCCTAAAACAGGCACATGACTGTTTTTCCCAGTAAAACACATGGTGACAGGAATCAGAAAAGTATGGGCCACTTTCAGCATTTTATGGAGAATAGCAGTGATCAAAATGTGTTTGCCAAGTGGTGTTTATTTTATACACTGATACCTAAGAACAAATTGTTTCATCATCATTCTTTTCCTACAGCACTTAACATGCACTGGGCACTTTACAATAGACAAAAAAACAACAACACTGGAACAATACCTCCAGGCAGGTTTATAATCCAAAAGAGAGAAGGCATGCAGCAGTGCTGGCATTTAACAAATCAATCTTTTAGGATGTACCCTCACTTAAATATAGTGATTATTAACCCCTCCCTCACATATCTTAGCACCTCAAAACCAATGTTAAACCTGTGAGGGTTTTTTTAGTCAAATTCATTGGTTCAATCAAATAAAGCATGCATTTATTGCTTAATCACCCAGCTAAAATTCATTTGGACATTCTTTAAAAAAACAAATGCTCATTAAAAATCAAAAGTTTTCTTTGATACTTCAAGCAATTTAGACTCGGTAACCTTAATCTGTAAACTAGTTATTTTAAACTCCCCGCCCCCCACAATATTCTACAGGCTAAAATCTACAGAAGAGAACAGATTGTGTAATTCTGATCTGCCACAAGCAAACCTGTCCCACTGAAAATTCTAAAGCAGACCACACCTTTTACCACAAAATCAATTGCAGCTTCCCAGCTTTCACAAAGTGGAAATTCCATTTTAGCCTCTGACATCAAATTCAAAAGCAGTCAAGCAAGTCACAACCACTGAATGGTATGTTCTGGCACTATCCTCATGCAAATTCCTCACCTGAAAGTATTGATCAAGTTCATTGCTCACTTCACCGATGTCAATTATATTTTGTACTCTAGACAATATGGACAAAAGAAGTATTGGAAAATTCTAGACACATCGAACATAGGAAACCACCTTATGTCAAGATAAGCCATTAGCCTGATAGTGAAGTATTATCTGTTCTAACTGGATGTGAAGGTCTTTCCTAACACATGCTATGTGAGATTTTTAATTAAATATGCCAAGGTTAAAATTCTGCCCCTTGGCTTTACCACTAAGTTGCATGTACTCCTGTCACAAGTTTTTGTTCCATTAACGATTTATAAGTCCTATTTTTTCTTTCTTGTTCTAAAATAGGCAGGGAATCAGTTATATGAGCTGTGTTTTGGGCATGCCAATGTTTATGTCCTATTTCACCACAACAGTCAAGGACCACACCTCTTCCTCAAACATACCAGGATTCTGTTTCAGAAGCGTAGAGTTATATATTTCCTTCTTACAAATCTTCAGTGTAAGCCTAGTCATTCACACACACACACACACACACACACACAAACAAGGAAAGTGACAAAGATTTTAGAACAGATTATTAAGGAGTCTGTTTGTGAACATGTGGAGAGACACAGTATGATTGTTAAATCTCAGCATGGATTTCTTAGGAATAAGTCATGTCAGAGCATTCTGATCTCTTTTTTTGACAGTTACTAGTTTGGTATTCAGGGGGATGCTGTGGATGGAGTCTATTTGGATTTCAAGCTTTTGACATGTTGCCCTATGATGTTCTTGTTGAGAAGTTTGTGAGATATAGACAAAACCCTATTACTAAAGTGAATTAAGGCCTGGTTGGTAGATAATATCCAAAAGGTGATAGTCTGTGGTTCCCCATCAATGTGGAATGAGAAGAAAAGGGGGATGCCTCAGTGTTATGTTTTGGGCTCCTTGCTGTTTAACATTTTTATAAATGACAGATGAGAGAGTTCACATTGTGCTCATCAGATTTTCAGATGATGCTAAACTGGGCGGGGTAGTTAATACCTCAGAGGAAAGAAGTAGGATGCAGTTGGACTTGGATAGGAAGAAAGATTGGACCAAGGTGAATAAAATTTAGGTTAATAGGGATAAGTGCAAAATGTTGTACCTGGGTAGCAAAAATCAGTTATATAAATACTGGACATAGTTCCCTCAAAGCTGCGCTAGTGTGCGCTGGTACACAAAATTTTAGATGCCAGCTCAGAGGTTTCTGCTTCTGCACACAAAGTCTTCCCCCCTCCATTGAAAACAATGGAGGATGGGGCACCTCTTTCTGGGGCGCATAGAATTGGACTCCCTGGTCCAATCTTTTTGAAATTTGGGGAGTTTTTTGAGGAGAGGCATCAGCAGCTTTGCTGCAAATTTGGCACCTCTACCTAAAAAAACAACAACCCAGTCCCCTAGAGTCCCAGATACCCCTGGATCAATTCTCCATTATAGCCTATGGGGCCTATTGACTATAATGGTCCCCATAGGCTACAATGGAGCTGAGAAAAATGATCCCCCCCACAGCACTGTTGTGCTTTTCAGTATGATTTTTAAGTTTGAATAAACAAGGTGTTTGGGCAGGTTGATAACATTTAAACAACTTCCTGTTTGTTAGATTAGGCAGGGTTCTGACAGTGATTGTTTCTCCTCTGTTATACTTGACCTATAATCCTGGTTGTCATATTTCACTAAAAAATAGACTGCAAGAGTTCCCCTCCACCACCATGTGCTAGTATGTTTTCTAAGGCTCAGCACAAGGTGACAGTCCCAGGCCAAGTCAACCAACACAGTCAACCAACACACAGCTCTTTGGAGGCCAGGTCTACCAATATAATGGAAAGGGGTGGGTAGACCTGTTCTCTGGAGGACAGCTCTACCAATATAGTGGAGAAAAGTGGGTGAAATTTGACTTGATTCTGTTTTCTCTTATAATGTTTAAATTATTCTTAAAATATAGTTTAAATATAATTTAAAATATTTTATTTTGAGATTTTTACAAGGTTATGGAAGTAATCTTAAAAAACTAATTTATGTGATAGTCAAATGTAGACTCACTCACAACTTTAATGCTACTAGCTTTGATCACTCACAAGATAGAATTTCTGCTCATAACACTGTGGAGCTTAGAGGGAACATTGATACTGATTGAGCAAAACCTGGATGAGCCTACCGTGAAAAGGATTAGAGAGTTCTAGTGGACCAGAAGTTTAATATGAGCCAACGTTGTGATGCAACGTTTTTAAAAAGGCTAACGCAATTTTATTTATTTATTATTAAATTAAATTTTTAGACTGCCCTTCCTTGTAAAGAGGGCTCATGGTGGTGCACATCATAACACAACATGATCATAGATTAAATACACAAATTAAAAGCAGTAAAATACAGCAGATATAACAATTAGTTTAATAAGATGGCACTAGGAAACTTCAAATTTTGCTGCTTCATCATGGGGGAGGTGAGAAATAGGAGTGCCAGAACAGATGTGCCAGACTAGATGGAAGCCGTCACTGTTCTCAACCAAACACCTGGCGGAATATCTCTGCCTTACAGGCCATGCAGAACTGCATTAAGTCCTGCAGGGCACAAATGTTGTTTGATAGATAGGTTGGAGCCAGGGCTGAAAAACCCCTGGCTCTGTTCGAGGTCAGACAGATGTCTCTCAGCCCAGGGATCAAAAGTAAGTTCTTATCTGCAGAGTGCAGTGCTCTTCGGGGGGGGGTATACCAGGAGAGGCAGTCAAGAAGATATGTGGGTGCCAGACCTCCAGGCTCCAGCTCCTCCAAGCTGAACTGAGGGCTGCTGGGAGCTGGGGGTGGGGAAGGAAGCAAGCCCCCACCTTGACTTCCCCCCCAGTCCCAACCCACCCAAAGTCTCACAAAGTGGAGGGGGAAAACCCTCCACTTTCAAAATGGTATGGGGGGCAGGGGGGATGGCAAGGCTCTGTCTGGGTGCTGGGTGCTCCGGGGGGGCTGGAAAAGTTCAGGGGGAGGGGCTCGCACCCCTCATCCCCCCTGAAGTTGACGCCTATGAAGTCAAAGAATACTCCTACTATCCCCAGGGGCTGTCATTCCACTCTATGGTCTCTCATTCCAGTTCCAGAACACTCCTGCTACCCCCTGGGGCTGTCATTCCACTCTGGGGCCTGTCATTCAAGTTTCAGAACACTCCTGCTACCCCCAGGGGCTGTCATTCCACTCCGTGGTCTCTTATTCCAGTTCCAGAACACTCCTGCTAACCCCAGGGGCTGTCATTCCACTCCGGAGCCTGTCATTCCATTCCCAGAACACTTCTGTTACTCCTAGGGTCTGTCATTCTTACCCCTGTGAACTTAAAAATGAAAAATGACATGACTACAAGGCAGGAATGGCAACTTTTTGAGCCAAATGCAAGCTCTTACTCAAAAAAGCTGCTGACTGTGCATTGCCCAGTCATAGTCAGTGATTATAAATTTAATAAATAGATAAATTTCAAATAAATGTTTTTGAAAACTGGTACATAGCAATGAGTAAAAGCAGCCATGCAGGAATCAAACCAACAATGCCCTGATTTACAGGGCAAGAATTTACCCACTGAGCTAACCACAAAGTCTTGTGTTTTACTGCTGAGTGTGCCTCCTACAGCTCGATGTAGCCCCCCCCCCCGGTGAACTTAAAAATGTCCCATAATGCGGGGAGGTCAAGAAAATAAATGGTTTGAAAGCAGATAGATAAGTTTTGGAAGATAAGATTTGAGGGCTGGTACATAGCTATGAGGAAATAGAGCCAAGCAGAAATAAAACTGGAAACGCCATTTCTGGATTTAAACGTTTTGAGATAAATGCAAGCTCTTACTGCACCAGTAGTGAACTTAAAAATGTTGTTCAGTCGGTCTGTAAAACGGGTCTAGAAATAAAAGCTTCAAAACAAGATAAAAATTAAAAAAAATATTTTGGGGGCTAGGTAGTAAAAAGAGAAAAGAGTACTGTTGGAATCGAACCACAAGTTACCACTTAGTTTTTTGTGAGCAACCTGTTGGAATTATTTAAGAATTAGCAGAGCAACAGCTCAAAAATGTCTGTATTAGGTTGACAGCGCAATGAAACCAGAAAGGAGGGGTTAGAGCAGCAAAAACAGCATTCATTTAAACCAGTGCAGAGTGGCTATGACAATGGAGTCACTACCAGAGGGCGGGAAAGATATGCAGACACTGTATTTTATACTGGCGCACTGCAGCATGAAACTGGATGCAAATGTAGACAGTTTGTTGGGGGACGGGAGCGAAAATGTCAGGAAACCGGCAAGAAACACACATGGCAGCCATTTGAGGGGAAAACTCTTTGTTTCCGGGTGACGCGTGCATGCACAAATTAGACACCGGCCGGGAGCCCCTCGCTCCCGGCCAAAATGCATTTGGCAACCCTAGCTGGGACACTAGGTGGTTGGTACACCAGACAGACAGACAAATTCTCCTCAGAGTCCCAGACGAGGCCTATACAATCAATACCAGTGATCTTTGGAATGGAGAGTGCCAAGAAGGAGAAACCTTGGGTGAGTGTCACCACCCCCTGCCCCTCATTTTGGGACTGATGGAGGACTGAAAAACCTGGTGGAGTCAGTTCTTTTAAAGTAACCATTTTGCCCTCCCTAGTCAAGGTCTTGGTCACACATGCCAGGTCCACATCTTGTGCTGCAGTGTAATTTTGCAGTGTCATGGTCTTATTATTAATGGACCTGACATAGCACAGCAACAGTGTAGAAGAGGGGGTTATTTTCCTAGCCCTCACACTGACATGTCTTGGGATGAGATGAAGGTTGAAAGGAAACTAAGCATAACCATATCTCCATCTCCTTCCATTCCAATACCTTCTCCCACCACCATACCTCCCTCTACCCCCAATCACCAGAATCATCAGCCCAGTGTTGGCACTCCCAACCAAAACCATTTCTTCTCCTCTCCCTCTCACACCCATGAAGCAAAAGCCCAATATTATAATAAATACTGAATAATTAATAACCCTCTAATTATTGCTCACATTCTGGGTGTGGGTCTTGCTATTGACGCAACTCTATGCCTGATCAGAGCCAATTTGGTGTAGTGGTTCGGAACGCAGATTTTAATCTGAGAGAATCAGGTTTGATTCCCCACTCCTCCACATGCAGCTGCTGGTGCAGTCTTGGGTCAGTTAAAAGTTGTTCAGAGCTGTTCTCTTGGGAACAGTTCTTGAAAGAGCTCTCTCAGCCCCACCTACCTCGCAGGGTGTCTGTTGTGGGAAGGGGAAGCCATTCTGAGACTCCTTCGGGTAATGAAGGGCGGGGTATAAATCCAGTATTTTCTTCTTCATCATCAACAGGAGGGCAGAGGGGGGGTGTAGATTCTCTCCTCCCCAGACCAGTCCAGGAATAGAGGGGAAAGAATTCTACACTGGAACAATGCATTACACAAGAATCCAGGTTCAGGCTACAGGATTTAGTTTGGAGTACAGTTACCCATCAAACAGACACTATTTATAAACAAGAATAAAGTTTATTCAGTACAGGCTTGCAATCAGACTAGAGGCTTTAAAATAAGAAAGGCTAGGCAGTCTATGCCTTACTACACAATAAGAAACATATTTACCAAGTCAGGAACAGTGATCAGTCCAGAATAGTCCATGGTAAGAGTCCAATAGCCCCAAGGGATTTGGAGCAAGAAGTCCATCTTTACCAACCATGAGCTGAGCTCACAAAGCAGTCCTTTTTTCCCTCCCAGGCCACATGGCAGCACAACATCTCAGAGGGACAACATACGAGCAACAGAGAGCATAGCAGGACAGAAGAGAGAGAGAGTTCTCCCATAGGGTTTAAGCAGATATACGGCAATTCAGTCTTCAAATTAGCTCTGGCCAGGAGCCAATTGAAGTAGACCTGGGTGTGCCCAATGGTAGGGCTGTCATGGCTACAACTTCTGAATGGTCAGTTGTCTTGGAGACCACACCTGCAGTTGTGATCCCCCCAAGCTCTAACCACTCCTCTATGCTTTACGTGACTCCTGGCATGTAGGCACAGCCAGGCGCCATCAGGTTTAGCTTTCCCCACTAGAAGTGTGAAGACTATGCGGTTATATGGCAGGCTATTGAGCCTCTCTGACCAAATGGTCAGCCATCTGGCTTGCAACAGGAAACAAGGTATCAGAAAGACATTTCAGGGAAAGGCAGGGGTTTATAGGAATTACTATTTCTATACAAGGGGAATCTTCAATTTCTTCAGTCCCCTAGTTCCCTCAAGCCCCCGAACTCTTTGGGGATCTCAAGACTGCACCAGCTACTCCAAGAGGCTCCAGACCAGATGGTATCAGCCCCAGTTTCCCTTCTGTAGTTGAAATACACATAACTCTTGTCCAACTCAGCACCATTCAGTTTGATCAGGCCACTCACTGCTGTTGCCCTGTGCACAGGCTGCCCATCTGCTCCCTGCCCAAGACTGGTCCAACCAAATGCACCATCTGAATACTCTGCCAATACACAGGCCACCACCAGGAGACTCCACCAATCTGCAGTTGAAGAGAAACAGAACTGGCCAAGTACAATCCAGAACCAGCCAGGGTCATCCAAGGTCACCTGGAACCAAGCACAGCCAGAGCCAGTCGGAATCAAACAAGGTTGCCTGGAAGTCCTTTGAGTCCAATGGGGCTCTCCCTGGAGTCCAGGAGTCCCCAGAATCCATTGAAGTTGTCTCCAAGGTCCAACAAAGCCAAGTAGGTCACCTGAATCAGCAGCTGAATGATCCTGATAGGTCGCAGCAGCCACAGTCTTTGGCCTCCTTCAGCGTCACCATACAGTGCCACCAGCTTGCAGGTCTTCCTCATTGGCATGGATCCTCCATTGCTTAACTTAAATTTTAGGTTGCATTAGCAGAAATGTAGTGTCAAAGTCAATTGAGGTATTGGTGACATCATACACTGATTTGTTTAAACCACACCTGAGGTAATATGAGTAGAGGTCCATCAGTGGCTATTAGCTACAAGGTATAGATAAGAACTCTCGGTCTGGGGCAAGTGATGCACTGTGTTCTTGGTGCTTGGGGGGGCAACAGTGGGAGGGCTTCTAGTGTTCTGGCCCCACTGCTAAACCTCCTGATGGCACCTGGTATTTTTGGCCACTGTGTGACAGTGTTGGACTGGATGGGCCATGGCCCGATCCATCATTGGCTTCTCTTATGTTCTTATGTTAAGATGTTCAGTTTGGTGGTAGGAAGGATGTCACTGAGCTAGAAGGAGACCAGTGTAGGTCAATGAAGCTGGTGAGGGATTTGGAGACCATGTCTGATGAAGAGAGGTTGAAGGAGCTGGGAATTTCTGTGTTGGAGAAGAGAACCCTGTGAGGTGATATGATTGCCACCTTTCAACATCTAAAGAGATGCCATTTGGAGAATGGGCTAGACATGTTTTCAGTCATGTTGGATGACAGGACTCAGACTAATGGATATAAAGTATAGCAAAGGACGCTTCATCTATATTTGAGGTGAGGTGTGTTCTACACAGGAAAAGTCTTCCTCATGAGGTGGTGGATTCTTCATCCCTGGAGGTTTTTAAGTATCATTTGGATACCTACCTGTCAATGATATTACAGTCATTTTTAGATTAACCATTAAGCAATATAAGTACTTGCTTAGGGCACCAAGGGAAGGGGAACACCTCAGAATTTTGTTGGGGTTTTTGTTTTTTGTTTATATCGCTTACTCCTATATAGTGTTAAATATTTTTTTTAGTTTATATTTAATAAAGTTGTGGAGTCTGGCCTGGGGGATGGCCTGGAAGAAAACTGAATTCTTAATCCTTCATTTCACCTTCAGCACTTTTTGAATCTTAATGTCTTGTCAGTTAAACAATGGAAGTGTTTAGGGCATCAATTGGCCTTAATCTGGGCCTGATTACAGTTGTAGTTCCTGTGTTGGCAGGGTTTTGGACTAAATGACCCTGGTCCCGCTCAGCTTTGAGATTAGATAGATAGATCCTCTGATACCAGCTGTAGCTCATAGTAGAATACAATGATAACATTGAATTATAGATGGATGTGAGTTTGTCTTTTCTCCAGAAAGGATTCCTGTGCCTTTGATTGCAGTTTGACCCAGTAAAATATAACTGATGAAGATTTTCCTCCCATTAAAAGGTTCACCTTCTAGAACCCTGATTTTTAAAGTGCTATCCTAAAGCACTGTCCTAACATTATGGATAAACATTTCTTCCCTGTTATTTTCCTGATATATTATCCACTATTACCAGTTAGATAGATTTGTCTGTTTCAAATCAAAGCCTAGTAGGATAAACATCAAACATGTAATGAGGCACTGGGAGACAATGCATGAATATGAAACAGAAGTTTGCAAAAATATAAATCTTTTGATATCCACACAGTGTAAAGTAAGTTATTCAAATTCTCTTTTGATTAAAAAGGTTTTTGCACCCACAAAATAAATCAGTTTATTTGATTTGGTTTGCTTTGTTTCTGTCATTACTCTTTGTGGGTATAATTTTTAGTCTTATTTATGTACCTGTAATCTTCTCCGAAACAATGCTGACTCCATTGGATTTCATTTCTTAGTAGTATTATTACAAATACTATAGGTGCATAAATTTGATAGATGATATTCTGAGACATCTGTAAAAACTGAAATTACTAGAAGGGGAAGATAGGATGCCAGAGATGCCGCATGGAATCCAGAGAACCAAGCAAAGGATATTGCCCGCCCAAGAGGGCTTTAAGCTCCCCCCCATACTGCATCCCACCACTCTATTTTCTAGGATAATCTATTTTTAAAATAAATGGAAGATTCAAAAAGCAGTGTGTGATATGGAGCACATACCTTCAAAGTCAGAAATCTCACTAGGTAGGCTATGCCCAGTCTTTTGGGCATGCCTGAGGGAGTTTAGCACTTTTCCAGTCCTAGTCATCATCACATACATGAGCTGCTCAGCTCACTTCATAATAGTGTGGCACAATGATGAGAGTTGAACATCTGTCAGGATGTTTGGGTTGCATGTGAACAGCTTGAAATTATCAGGCAGCAAACTGTCACATCTGTGTATGCACAAAAATGCCATGATCCCCACTGCTGCAGAATGCTGCCTTTAGCACATTGCAGTGTTTTGCCATCAGCAATTTTGGAGGGTAGCTATATGTAAATCCCTTCAAATGCTCAGTTCTGTCTTTGTGGTGCAGGATCATGCCTCAGACAATTTTTGTTTCCTTAGTCAGTTTTGTGTTTTGTGCTTGCATTGTTTTCCATTTTGTAATGCTAGTCCTACTGCACTGTTGATTGGAGGTTAACAAAGTTCTCAGTATATATATCATCTACAAGAAAAAGTCACATTTAGCTGATGGGTTATATTGATTCAGTCCTATATAAGTGAATCGTTTCTACAGAGCAGTAGAGTTTCTTGTACTGGAGAAAGGGACTGCAACAGAAAGTGAAGCCAGGATAACATCAACGGATATGTAACTTCCAGCTTTTTAACATGCCATGTGAGCCTGGCTTCCTCTCAGTTTTTCACCTACATGATGAAAGGACAGACCAAAAATGAATGCTGGTACAGGTGCCCCCCTTGCCATGCTTCAGGTGGGTAGTCCTCTTTTTAAAAATGTGCTATATCCACATTTAACAAGTTATCCTTATTTTTCAAAAGGAGGCATAGGTGCTGGCCAGTCAATGCCATCCACAGCTTTTTCTACAGCTGACTTGTGAAATCATTTTGAGTATACTTGGACTCAATGTAGTAAAGCCATGTCTAAACCAAACATACCATTTTATAAAAGGTACATCTACAATTCAATGCTGTAAATAGAGCTACACCCTTCTAAATCCATTTGAGTCAATGGATTTAGAATTGTGCTGCCAGTTTTCAACTTGTGATCAAACAATTAAAAGGAAAGGTTTTCCTCTGTTCTCAACAGTTGATAGAAACCATAGGAGAAAAAAATTTATGGTGGCAGCCAGCCTACCCTAAGCCAGACACTGGTGATTCCAGTTTCGCAGAATGTAGAAACAATCTGTCCCCATGGAAATGCTCTTCCTGACAGAAGCCATAGAAACATCCCTCCACACAAGATATTTAGCCTCATATGTCCAGCTGCACTATGGGTATAATCTTATTGAACTACCCCATCCTATTCAGAAGATTACAGAGGTAATACCAAATATTTTCTCAATCAACATACCCAGCCTCTGGATTGTATGGACATGGACTGGGAACTGTATGAAATACCCTGGGTTTAACCTACCCCTCTGATCAGTTTAGTGTGAATTCTTCCCCTGGCAGAAGAGGCTCTTCTTCTGGCTCCTCCCCTCAGAGGAAGTAGAGGAATGGTAGGATGCAGCTGCTATTTACGCTACGTATTTCTGTACATACATGATCTTTTCTTAATTGTTGATATTATGCATATCTTCCATCCATTCATATTAATCACAATTTAGCATCCCAATCTCAGTCTGTGATCACACACACTAAATAATCCACTTTCAATCCACTTTCAAACTGGATTTTACTGTGTGAACTGGCAAAATCCAGTTTGAAAGTGCATTGAAAGTGAATTGAAAGTGGATTATTTAGTGTGTGATCACAGCCTCACTTTATCAATGACACCATGTCAGATAGCACCTCCCATGTATGCTTAAACAAAGAAACCACATTTGGTATCCAGGTTTTTAAAATGAATCCTGGACTGGTTTAATAATTTTAAGGGGTTGTGGGATTTCTTGCTTAGTACTTTAACAGAGTATAAGAAGAGAAGAAGAAGAGATTGGATTTATACCCCGCCCTTCACTACCGAAAGGTGTCTCAGAGCGGCTTACAAACTCCTTTCCCTTCCCCTCCCCACAACAGACACCCTGTGAGGTAGGTGGGGCTGAGAGAGCTCTTGACAGAAACGGCTCTTTTTCAAGAACAGCTCTTATCAGAGCTACGGCTTGCCCAAGGCCATCCAGCCAGGTGCAAGTGGAGGAGTGGGGAATCAAACCCGGTTCTCCCAGATTAGAGTCCGTGCACTTAACCACTACACCAAACTGGCCATAGCATACAGCAGAGGTCTTGTTGAGACTGTGGGCAATATTGGATTTTAAGAATGGGGGGGCCACCATCACAAAAATACCCATCATGGACAATGGTGCCAATCACAAAATGTCAGGAGGTTCCAAGCAAGCGGAAGCAGTTGTTTCCAAACTGGTGCTTTCTGCATAAGCAGAGGTGATATCTCCTGAGTTCTTCGGAAGCACCTTCTGCTCCAGTCAGGTGGAAGAAAGACAGGACTGGCTCTTGGCATCAGGGAAGTGGGCCCCAGGAAACAGAGCCATGGGTGGTGCCTTGGGGTTCACAGGCACCACATTGGAGGTCACTTGTGCATTCCAAGTTCTATGAGGCACTGCAGTGTCTACACCAGAAGTTCCTCCTTCAACTTTGTCCTGGGATTTTCTCTTCTTGCTTCGTAGCAATTGCCTTCCTCCCCTGTCCTAATCCAACACCATCCCAATTGATTTTCCCTTCTGTGTTCTTGGGTAGATAATGATAAAGAAACTGTGTTGTCAAAACTGACAGAGGCTGATGAAGAATACTTAGTTGCTTTATGCCATGGAGCAGGAAGCAGTGTTGAAACGCCTTGCTTGAAGAATGCAGAGGAGCACAATTCAGGTTGGTACCTTAGTGTTAGGATTGCTTGATGTGAACAACTCAAGCTATTTTTGTCCCTCCAGATCCCTCAGCCACAGATCCCTGCAGCAGCCATAAATGCTCAAAACCCATCTAGCATGCACAGTGAGAAGGCTCTTAGGGAGGATAGCAAACAGATTAGTGTCAGAAATGCTGCATAAAATCTCCTGCTCAAGTCCCCTTTCTGTCTTCTTGCACCAATATATGCTTGGGCTCTAGATTTTAACAAAAGAGCTGGATTGGGTCCCTGAAACAGAAGGAATTGGATCACATGGAAGGCTTAAATTCCATCCTGTCTGGGCATTGTGTGCTTTATTTTTTAAAAAATAGAAATCCTGAGTGTTCAGAGTTGAACTCTGAAGATCAATTGCAATTGAGCTCAAGAATATACTAAATGGCAGTAACTTACACTGGAAAGGAGGTGAGAAGTCATAAAATAGCCTTCTTGAGGCAGAGCAGCCATTAATAGAGTCCCTTTACTAATTACTAGAGTAGTATGTTCTCATTCCAAAGTGTGGGCATAAATGTCAAGCTTTGTTTTAAATAAGGCTGAAGAATAAACCACAAGCTTCATAGAAGAGACCAGGTTTGAACTGAAGTAGGACAGAGATGTTGCAGTTAAAGATTTTGGAGTTTTTTTGCTTTCTAGACATAAGATATTCTTAGGAGGACTATGAGTTGCTAATGAGTTAATGAATCTATTTTTATTTATGCCTTCTAATCTCTGTTCACTTTTATTATGATTTTGTAGGAAGTGCAAGGAACTAAATTTCAAAAATTTACAGGCAGCATATTTATGGCACATGTCAGTGAACAACCATCAGGAAACATCAATTTTATAGGGGAATTAAATGAGGTTGTTATCGTCAAATTTATTGTTTAATCCGTAAAAGCTCCAAAGGTTAGACCACCAAGTCATAAAGAAAGAACATCACAATCATCATTTCAATAAGCCGTATAACATGGCCATAAAATAACAGATGACAAGAAGTGATGGAAATGTCATACAAATGCACCACACACAATTTACACTTTCCCAAGCTCTGTCTGGGAATCTAAGATTAGTGAATTATTCACACCACCCATAGTGAAATTCCTTAAACCCTAATGGATAAGTATGCTCTCCAATGAAGGTTTTAAAAGAGGAATATGTGTGAAAGGTCAGAATGGATTCAGGTTTGGGGTATCAGCTTCCGGCTCTTGACAGTGCAACTTTAACACCAGTACAGATGGTCAAGAGCCTGGGTGTGGTCCTGGATGCCTCCTTGTCAATGGAGGCCCAGGTCACAAACATTGCCAGGCTAATGTTTTTTACAACTGCGCCAGGTTAAGCAACTGGTTCCTTACCTGTCTCGCCCTGAACTAGCCACAGTAATCCACACAATTGTCACCTCTAGACTTGATTACTGTAATTCTCTCTGTGCTGGGCTGTCCTTGAGGCTGATCCAGAAGTTACAGCTTGTCCAGAATTCAGCAGCTTGGATCCTTAAGGGGCACCAGTAACAGCAACATACAACCTGTGCTTCACCCGCTGCACTGGCTCCAAGTCAAGTACGGGGTCAAGTTTAAGATTCTGGTCTTGACCTTTAAAAGCCTAAATGGTCAGGGACAAGTTTACCTACATGACCACCTCTCCTGGTATGCCCTCAGGAGACCACTACACTCAATGTCTATTAGATATCCTTGACCCAAAGAGCATCCGGCTGTCATCAACCAGCGCTAAGGCCTTTTTTGGGCCTGGCTCCAACTTGGTGGAACTCTCTGCCTATTAACATCAGGGCCCTGTGGGATCAACCACTTTATTTTACAGTCAATGACCAGCATACACAAAGGTTTACATAAAATCAAATGATCAAATTTCACAACTTTAAAAATTCCATGCCCCGTGGGATCTGCTACAATTCCACAGGGCCTGTAAGGCAGAGATGTTCTGCCAAGCATACGGTTGAGGACAGCAATGGCTTTAACATCAATGTCTATTAACATCAGTGTTCTAATGGACTGACAGTCTTTAACAACAATCAGGTCCACTAACTGCTTTCACCCCTCCCCTCTTCCCCACCATTAATATATAGTGTCAAGTATTGACTCAACGCCGTTGTAAGTAAGTGAAATCAGCTTTATTATCAACAAGAACCTCAGAAGAACACACAACAACAAACAGTGGAGCATAGCTCCCTTTTAAACTATCCCGGGCTGAGGTAGCCACACCCTAGAATAGTTAAGGACCAATAGCATTGTTACAATAATGTCCAATCAGGTTTGTTCCCTCCAGCACAGTTCTCCTGCAACTGATTGGTTATACTTAAGCATTAGCCAATAGGATTGTTCCAGCTTAGAATCCTGACTAAGGTCTCAAGCTTAACATTGCATTTAATACAGTTAATACACAACATATAGTAAAGGGGGGGGCAGGATTTTATTATGGCACCATGGGTATTAGGTATTTATAAGACTGTATTTTAAACTGCTTATCGGGTTTTATATGTATTTTATGGATAACTGTTGTACATCGCCCTGAGCCTGTTCGTGGGGAGGGTAGTATAGAAGTCTAATTTAATAAATAAATAAATAAATGTGTGTGTATATGTGCTGTAAAGCAGCAATTGATTTATGGTGACTCCAGCAAGGGGCTTTCAAGGCTTGTGAGAAGCAGAGGTGGTATGTCATGGCCTTCCCCTGAACAGCTTTCCTTGGTAGTCTCCTGTCCACGTACTGCTTAGCTTCCAAGATCTGATGAGACTGGGCTTTTTCATACCATCTTCCTTCCCATGGTTTCTTTTACCTATGCTGAAAACATAGCCCTTGAACCCCTTGCTAGATTTTTATTATCTTCCAAGACAGACAATACGCAAGCCCCTTTCAATCATTGCATTTCTGGTGCTGTGATCCCATATGCAGGGGTCATTTCATAGAAAAAGAGGTGCAGGAGCTCATTAGCATAACTCATTAGCATAACTTATTTGCATATTCCACACCCCCTGACATCACCGGAAGTGTGTCAGAAGGCAACACGCACCACTCAGGCTCTGCTGCACTGTTTTGGATTGCTAGCTATTGGGGGGGGGGGGACCTGCAGATCTGTCCTCGCAGAGGAGGGAGAGCTTGTACCTGAATGAAACTTGGTCTTAAAAGTGCCACTGGACTGTTTTGGACTGGGGGGCCAGGGGGGGCCTCTAAAATTTACCTGGTTGCTTCTTGCTCTGAATGATGGCTGCTGGGAGCAGGGGGTGGGGTTTGTTGCATGTGCCCACCCCCTGGGCTCTTTACCGCTGGAGCTCCGCTCCTGTGCGCTCCTGCAGGAAATGACCACTGCCCATATACAGAACTAATGTGTTGCATGTGATCTTCTTGATATGCCCAGTCACCATTTCTTCTGAACAGGACAACACATGGATTTACTGCCTCAGTACAAACATAGCAGTCCAGTATGCATGTTCTGAAGGTGGAATATAGGTATGTTACTCCTTTCAGGCAAAATGGAAATCACATGTATTGGGAGTACCTGCAGCCTGATTGTCTCATTATATTTATTTTATTCCATTTATACACCAACCTACCCCACAAGTGGGCTCAGGGCAGGTTACAACATATAGTAAAAAACCCCACAGTGATTCATAAAAACATCAGAGACACAACAATTAAAAATCCCAAATAACAGTTCTGACTACAGTGACTACTGCAATAATGTAATGGAGGGCACATTTCTTTCAAAGCCAGAATCAGCTTGTGCTGGTGCCAGCTGGTATTGGGAGTGCCCTTAGCAGATGGTGTAAATGGATCAGATTGGTCAGGTTGAGCAGAGAAGGCTGGTGTCATTTGGATGTCCACCACCTCAGCAAAAAGCATGGTGGAACAGCTCCATTTTGCAGGCCTTGTGGAATTTTAATAAATCCCACAAGGCCCTGACCTCAAGTGGGAGCATGTTCCACCAGTCAGGAGCGTAGGGAGAGTGTTCTCTGTGTGGCAAGCCCGGAGTTTACTACTCCTGCAGGGAAATTGGGAACCAGAGTGCAGAATGCACAAGATTGCTGAGCTCATCGTGAGAAGTAACTTGGCAGAGAGTCGGGAGGAGATAAGACAGTGAGGCTGTCTTCACAACAAATTCCTGATATAGTAGCTCATAGTGGGGTGACTAGTAACTTTCAATGTATAGGAAAGGAGGGAAGGAGGGAAGGAGGGAAGGGATCTAATAAAGCCTGCTTCTCCAGGTAGTAGGAAACAGATTTCTGCAGAGCTGTTTGTGTCCTGTTGTTCTTTGAACCCGTCAACCTTCACAGGAGCCAGGGCTGAAAAAGGCCTGGCCCTGGTTGAGCCAAGGTGGACATCCTTCAGGGCAGGGATTACCAAGTACTGCTGTTCAGAGGAGTGCAAGGCTATTTGGGGCATATATGGGGAGAGACAGTCCCATAGATATGCTGGTCCCTGGCCGCATAGGGCCTAGAAGGTTAATACCATTACCTTGAATCTGATCTGGTACTCAACTGGCAACCAATGCAGTTGGTGCAAAACTGGCTGAATGTGAGTCTGCATAGACATCCCAATCAGCAGGCACGCCACTGAATTTTGTACCAGCTGAAGCTTTCTGATCAGACTCAAGGGTAGGCCTGCATAGAGTGAGTTGCAGTAATCTAATCTGGAAGTGACCATTGCATGGATCACTGTTGCGAGGACATGGTGAGAGAGGTAAGGAACCAACTCCCTGACCAGCCAAAGACAGTAGAAGGCTGATCTGGCAGCATTGGTCACCTGGGCCTCCATAGAGAGGAAAACATCCAGGATCACCCCTAAGCTTCTCACCACTGGAGTTGGTACCAGTGGTGCCGCACCAAGAGCTGGGAGCCAGATTCCCAATCCTAAACCCCCATGGCTCAGGTACAGGACCTTCATCTTTGCTGGATTCAATTTCTTCCAGCTCTGTTGCAACTAACCAGCCACGGCCCCCAAAGTCCTGGCCAGATTTTCTGGAGCAGAGACAAGTTGGCTGTCCATCAGCAGATACAGGTGTTGTCAGCATACTGATGATAACCCAGCCCAACCCCCCAGATTAACTGGGCAAGGGGGCACATATAGACGTCAAATAACATCAGGGAGCAAATCGCCCCCTGTGGGATGCCACATACTAAGGGGCAACAGAGTCAGACTCTCCCCAAGCACCATCCTCTGTTCCCAACCATGGAGAAAGGAGGACAGCCACTGTAAAGCAGTCCCCCATATCCCCACGTCAGCGAGGCAGTGGGTCAATATATCATAATCAACCATGTTGAACACTGCCAATTGTTCAAGTAGCAATAGCAGCACCATTCATGAGGGTGACCAGCACAGTTTCTGTCTCACAGCCAGGGTGGAAGCCAGACTGCAATGGATCCTGGATGGAAGAGTCACTCAGGAATCCCTGGAGCTGCTCAGCTACTGCCCTCTCAACTACCTTACCCATGAATGGAAAGTTCGAATCTGGATGGTAGTTGACTAGGACCATTGGGTCCAGATATGGCTTTCTTTTCTTTTTCTTTTTCTGGCACCCTGAAGGGGATGTTTTTGTTGATTTTCTATAAATTACAAAGAAAAATAGGGTAGGGGATCTAATATTTACAGGAGAAAGGAAAGTTAACCACTAAAAACCCAAGTAGTGAAGATCGTCACATAAGCTTATACAATGTTAATCTATTCTATTAATATTACAATGAACCTGAATATTTAAATCTAGCTACTATTCCCCAAAACCTGATATGTTACTGTTTAAGGCAATCACAAAAGTATCAAGCTTAGGAAAAAAAATACAGCTTCTTGAAAGTGAAATTCAGAGTTCCTCATCATCTCATTTCTTGGCTTTTCTTTTCCTCAAATCATAGTCTCTTTTGGGGGCGGCAGCCCCCAAATCTGACTCAGAGTCCTCCTCAGTAGTTGAAGAAGTGTCTTCACCACTTTCTTTATCTTGGTTGTCTTCTTTGTCATCTTCTCCGGACCTTCCCAATTGCAGCTTCAAAAACTCATTGGCTTTCTTAACAGAGTCAATTCTTTCTTTTTTATCATTTATTCTGAAGAGTAGGCCTTCGGGGATCAGCCATTTGTACTGTATATTGTTTGTAAAAATAAAGCCAAGTCTTTGAATTTCTTCCTCTTCTTTCTAATTTCAAATGGAATGTCTTTTAGGATTCGAATAGTATTTCCATTGATTTTCCGGGGTGTTCCTGTTGTTGCTTTCAAGATTTGATCCCTCACAAGTCTTTTGAGAATCTGACCACTATTTTTCCAGGCAGATTATTTTTCTTAATATATTCCAGATATGATCTATAGATCACATCCATTTTGCTTTGAAGATATTCCATTTTTAAATCTTCCACTGGTGCAAGCAGATCAGCCAGTACTTGTTTTAGATTCTCTCCTTTTGTCTCTGAAACCCCCTGGAATCTCAGGACAAAACTTGCCTTTTCCATTTGTAGTTGTAGCAGCTGAGATTCGTCAGTAATTCTTTTCTTTTCCAACTCCTGTACACGCTTTTTCACTATTTTAGTTTTTGCATTCGCTTCCTTCAGTGTTTCTGCTGTTTGCTCTGATAATTTCTTAGTCTCGTTTAGTTCCAGTTGTTGTGCAGCAAAGTTCTGGTTCAAAGTAGTCAGTTGCTGATTGATGTTAGTCATCTGGTCCAGCAGAGGGTGCAAAGAGTCAGCTAATAGCTGTGAGAGCTCGCTGGTATTTTCCGGTCGTGGGTTTCTACTTCCAGAAGGAGGCTTTAACTGCAAAACCAGATATGTTACTGTTTAAGGCAATCACAAAAGCATCCAGCTTAGAAAAAATACAGCTTCTTGAAAGTGAAATTCAAAGTTCCTCATCATCTCATTTCTTGGCTTTTCTTTTCCTCAAATCATAGTCTCTTCGGGGGCCGCCTTTCCACCCTGCCATTTTTGAGGATTGTTTACTTTTTAGAAAGTTTGACAAAGTCTCTGTTTTCCACTAAAATGCTTAATTGCTCTTTTGTGTGTTTCTTAAGTCAGTTCTATGGCTTTTACATCCAGCACCCTCTTTTTAAAATGCTCCGTTTGGCTTTCGCATCTGGGAGTTCCCCCCCCCCACTCTTGCTTGAAACAGAGGGGCTTTCTCGCCAAAGTTCAGTGTTCTGCTTTCAACACAACTAACAGTTCATCATTGGTCTTAAGACCCACCTGTGGTATGTGTAATATGCCCGATCTTCACACGCTTGTCCTGGTCAGCAACTCATTGGCCATACGGCCGCACAGCGGTAGGACCTTTGGGGTGGAGGGAAGCCTTGATTCCCTGGCTTCAAGCCAGTTGAAGAGGCCAACCCTCAAAAGCCCCCTGGCTAGGAGCCCTATCCCAAAGGGCTCCAGGGGGGTAGCAGACAGTGCCCCCCCTCCTAGCCACTGGTGTTCAGATTGCGGTCCCAATAGCTCACCGAGGTCGTGTCCGCCATCGTGCCGCCAAAAACTGGAAGTCCCCAGAGATGGCTTTCTCAGGAGTGGTCTCACCACAACCTCTTTCAGACACCCTGGGAATTTTCCTGATATTAGGGACAAGTTGATAGTTTCCCCAAGGGGAATCCAGATCTTATCACCACAGGCTTTAATGAGACAAGATGGACATAGATCCAGGAGGCAAGTGGTGGGCTTTACAGCTGCCAGGATCCTATTGACCTCCTCCTGGGAGAGTTGGCTGAATTGGTCCAACACTGGACCAGAAGACGACCAAGGAGCTTGCAGTTCACTTACTGTTTCAAGTGTGGCCAGCAGGTCACGGTGGAGAGACAAGACATTGTCTGTGAAATAGCTCTCAAATACCCCTCCCAAACCCCTGGATTGCTTATCATTTTGTTTCCCTTGTGGTATGGAGGTTAATGATCTAATTATTCTAAATAATTGTGCCTAGAGAGAGCTAGCGGATGCAATAGAGGCTGCATAGAATTCCTTCTTAGCGGCCTTCATTGCCATTTCATAGGCTTTCATAAGCATCCTATAATATGTTCTTGTAGCTTCATCAAGAGTATGCTGCCACCCTCACTCTAACCATCTTCGCTCTTGCTTCATCTCTGCAGCTCTGAGGTGTACCAGGGAGCTGACTTGGAGTGAGGGCAAAGAGGGCACCAGAGAGCAATTTTGTCGATGGCTTCTGAGAGCCAGCTGTGGCAGTCCTCCACCGGCTCATCCAATGAAACACCGGTGGACATCAGATCCCACAGAGTATTTTGGAAGCCAAATTGATCCATTGGAAGCCAATTGGATCTGCCTAAACAGGAAGGGGTTAGTATGCTTAGCCAGACCTTCAGGACAAAGTGATCTGATCATGGTACTGCATCAATAGCTATCAGATTCACATCTATCCCCATTCCCAAAATAAGATCCAGTGTGTGGCCTGCTTAGTGTGTGGGTGCTGATACAAATGGGGGAAGTCCTAGTGCTGCCATGGATGACACTAGGTCCCTGGCCTGCAAGGAGGCTGCATCATCAACATGAACATTAAAGTTGCCCAGGACTAGAAGTCTAACGTGTTCCAATGCCCAGCCCAATATAGCCTCCAGCAAACCCAGCAGGGTGTCCGCCAGTGTGTTAGGTGGTTGGTATACCAGCCAGATAGCCAAACTCTCCTCAGCATTCCATACTAGGCCTACACACTCAATGCTTGCAATTTTTGATGAGGGGAGTACCCTGAAGGAAAAAGTCTCACAGATGAGTATCGCCACCCCACCCCTTGGTCCAGAACTGATGAAAGTCCAAGAAACCAGGAGGGGCCAGCTGATTCAGGGCAACAGTCTCACGCTCCCACACTTTATTCTGCAAAGGCTAAGCTTTTGCTTTCCTGCATTCAAAGTATTTTCCTGGCTGCTTATACCAGAATCTGTTTTTTCCCCATTGCATTTATTTGTAACCACTCTGAAGACAAGACAAGAGCTATTGCTCTTTTGACAGCATGCTCTCTGAACTAATTAAAGGACCTCAGAAAGCAATCCTCTGATTTTCTAGCAGAGTTCAGTCAGAAGTCCCTTTTGTTTTAAGAGGCCACAGTGAGAGATGGTTAATATAAATCCATTTGAAAAAATCCATTGTTATTTAGCTTTACAGCTGAGGACAACAGGTCAAACAGTGCACACAGATAAGCCTTCCAGATATGCAAAGAAACAACTGAAGTTTCAGCCTTGGAAATAGTTCATGTCTTGAGCAGCTCTAGATTCATATTTGTGGAGTGTGGAAATAAGAAACTGAAGAAAATGGCAGAAAGGCTAAAGAATAATAGGATAACAGGATGAGTAAATACTAGGGATGTGCAGTCAGAATTTTACCAATCAAGATCTGACAATCTATATATCGAATAGTGAAGTGGCCCCCTCTGTGCGGATATCTAAATCCGCACTTCGGGGGCACTTGGGGGGCAGGGAGAGGTTTGTGCACACGTGGGGCAGTCCCCACGTGTGCACAAAAATCCTAAATGTTGAAAAAATAATCGGGGGTTGTTTAAATTCCCCTGAAACTCACAGAGCGTCCCCTGCGCATGCGCAGGGAACACTCTGCGACCGAGGCTGCCGCCGCTGCTTGGAAGCGGAGCGGCGAGCCGCGAGCCGGGGGGGGCCAGAGCAGCTAGGGCCGAGCAGCTCACCGCTCGGCCCTTTTTGCTTGGAGCCAGGGGAGGGGGGGAAGCCGCCACCGCCACTTGGGAGGGAAGCGGCGAGCAGTGAGGGGGGTCCAGAGCGGCGAGGGCGAACGGGCGGCCGGGGAACAGCGAGGCCCAGGTGGCTGCAGAGAGCGAGGCACGGGCGGCTGCAGCCTCTGGAGGCCTCGCTACGGAGCCAGGCGTGCAGGGGGGAACAGCAAGGCCCAGACGGCAGCAGCCTCCCGAGGCCTTGCTACGGAGCAGGGCGGGGGAGGAACAGCGAGGCCCGGGTGGCTGAAGCCTCCCGAGCCTCGGTTCGGAGCCGGGTGCGGGGGGGAAGAGGCAAGGAGGGAAGGCAAGGGGGTGGAGGACACGGGGAAACAGCGTGATGGGGGGTACTTACCTCCTCCTCCTGCTTCCTCTGCCTCCCTCCCGCTAGTATCGCGGGTCCACCACTTGTCATACCTATTTGTAAATAATCCAGATGCTTCGTACTGAAAGCCAATTATTTTTGACATTTTGAAATAATCAGCTAAATTTTGACTTCAGAGTAGTTCTTGTACTTTGCTGTCTGTTTTCAGTTTGCTACGCAGTGGGGAGGGCAATCCTGGGAGACACTGATGTAGAAGATATGTGTCTGATAGGGATGTCACCCTACCTTAACAGTTAGCACATCTTCCAACCAAACAGGATTGCCCTGACGGGCATTTCTGTGTACAATATCTTGAGGATCTGAGAAGCCTGATTTTATATAAATTCATCTGAGTTTTCATGAGTTATACCATGCTATGGGCTGCAACTTTTATACAGGAGTAATGTATTGGCAAGCAGGTGGACAGGACAATTGTGGAAGGCAAAGGTAGTGAATCCACTTTTTCCACAATGGTCATCTTCGGAGGCCCAGATTTGGGTGCCTCCACTTTCTGAGATTAGGTGGATGGCAACCCAGGAGAGGACCTTCTCGGTCATTGCACCAAAGCTCTGTAACTTTCTCCCCAGGGAGATTAATCTGTCCCGTTCTGCTGCCATCTTCTGCCAGAGGGTGAAGACTTTTTTTGTTTCATTTGGCTTTCCCCCAGTGAGCCATCTTTCCTAACAAGGGTTTTAATCACTGTTTTTATATCTTTGTGCATATTTTAGCTCGGTTTTAATTGTTTTAATAATGTGTGTGTTGGGAGGATGGATTTTAATGGTTTTAAAGTTTGATTTTATCATGTATACTTCAATGAGTTAAACCCCTTGGTGGCCCTTCCGAGGGCAGAGAGGCAAGATGATGGACAGCTGCTCACCTGACGACTGAAGAAGGAATGGGGGCATATGGTTACCCCTTCCCTACAATTGGCAGTTAGTTCACTTGTGCTGACAAGAAGTGAGACAAAGACTTTGCATGCACACACTGGCAGACAGACAGGTTTCATAACTAGCTCTAATTCTGATATTAAAGAATGCAACCCTTTTAAAAGAACAAAATGACTGAATGTTCCCCCCCCCTTTTTTTTGATGTCCCATTAGCAACTTCCATCATAACAGATCTTGGACAATGTGCATACAGAAGTAGATTTCTGCCTGTTCATTCCTGCCTGGATATTAAGATATTTTATGTGTACCACGCATGTTTCCAGAGCCCACTTAGATACTGATTGATAGAGTTTATCAGTTGTTTGCAAAGGGAAATAAGGCACTGGAAATGTTTATTCATCTAACTAAAGGTTTATAATTTCTGTTTTTCTAAAAAGAACTTTGCATGCCTACAGTTAGAGATTTCAGGCTTCAAGTCTTTCTCTTGTTTTTTAAAAAAATCATGGTTCTGGGGATAAGAAAGTTCCTGTTTTAAGCTTGCACTTACATTGAACATGATAGATGGCATTGATGCTGTATGTCATTGATGCTGTATGTGATTATTTCTGGGGCAAAAATGTTTTAAAAAGGTATGAAGAGTTCCCAATCATTGAAATTGTTTATAGCCCCTATATGGTGCTGCTTCCCCACCCTTTTCTTCTTCATGATGTGACTGCAAGCAAGAAGGCATCATGTATGAATAGATTACCACACCACATAACCAATTCATTGACACTGTCATGTAGATCTACTGACATCCTCTCATTGTCCTCATCCCAAAGAGGAAAGAGGGGGAGCTTCCCTGCTGCCCAAAAACCCACATACCCTATCATTACATGCTGTGCTAATGATTTAATCACCAGTGTGGTCAGACTTTTGCCCAAATTTTGTTCTAGTTGTACAGAGTTATGCACAACTAGCTTCAGCAGAATAAGGACATGAATATATATCCATGCACATGCAAACAAACAGAGCAATGGGGTGTCTGGGAGCAACCCCCCACACCCCCAAATTTACAAGAGTGCAAGACTTGGAATGGACAACATGGACATCTCTGGTCACAGCCACCAGAGCCCCTCCCCCCACCCTAGGCAGCCCCACAAGTGGCCCGGGAGAGCAGATAATCACAAGATAGTCAGGAGGCACAGATGGGCACGGCTCCATGGTTGATGAGACTGTGCCTAAAGGCAGCAGGAAAGCTGCTTGCATGGATGGCCCTGGGGATGCTGGGCCTGGCATTGCCAGCTCAGCTGGGTGGGGCAAACTGCTCAGAAGGGGAAGAAACCAAACGGAAATCCATGGCTGGCCATAATAAATGTCACATCTGACAAGCAGCCTTGCCTTCCTTTCACTTCCTGTGGGTGGCTAATCCCACAGGAAGCAGGGACAGGTGAGGAGGTGGGCATAGCCAATAGGTTCTGCTTCGTAAAGGCCAAGGACTCAGGCCAAGGATGACTGGTCCCAGATCCTGGTGCCTAACTGGCTGGAAGAAAAAGCAGTGGGGAGAGAAGAGAAAGAGAGACAGTAAACTGAAACCTTTTGCCACTCAGGTCTGAGGCCTGCCAAGGAGTGAGGGTATGGAGGATGCTCTGGCCCCTACCAATCCCAGTGACACTACAGAGACTTACACAGTGATAGACAACATTCATATTGTACACACTAATGTGGATGTACTTCACCTACTCCTTGTTATTTGTGCTAGCAATATGAGATCCAGCTATATAAGCTATAGCGCCAGCCATATGAGATATGGGCTAAACTTCTTTTCATCCTCTGTTGCAGGCATTTAGCCTAAGTGTGGCAAGACTTTTTTGGCAGGGAAGAAGGTTGGAAACATCTTTCACCAGCTCTATGAGGTCTGGACGGAATTTCTGTTCCTCCTTTATTGCAGGTATTTAGTACAGGTTTGACCAGTGGTGTGAGCCTTTGGTACAGGCCAAAGTATAAGAACCAAGAGTGGGCTTTTAGCCCATGGCTCACTCCATATAGCCTTGAGTGAGCTGGCCCACTAGATCCAGGACCAGCCCATGAACTGCAGATGGAACATTTTTTTCTTTTTGCTTATTTGTTTCAATTACATCTTTTTTGAAAGCCACTTAGAGCTACTACTGGGCACATAAGCACGATATAATAAACAATTGTAAATTTTTCAGATCCACATCTAGATGTCCTTACCTGTATTCTGCTAATACGTTAATAGTTTGCTACCCATGACTTTGGGAAGCATAAACCGCATTGCTTTGGGAATGTGGATATTCCCACCTCTCTCTTTTTGTAAATAGATGCGACAAAAAGTTGAAGAGGGAGGAATGTTGCATAGGGGCTGAAAGTATTTATGAATAGCACCCCCATTTAGCTCAGCACTATATTTAATGTTTTGTACAAGTCACAGCTTAAAAACTAATTAGAAGAGCCTACCTACTCCTGCACTCCAATACTGAGCATTGTTTGTGATATGAAACAACAATCCCTTTTCCAACAGATGAAATAAAACACCAGGGTTTTAATCTTTAGATAGTTATATCCAATCATTTAAAACTGCTGGATGTCTGAATAAGTAAACAAGATTCTCTCCAAGAATAATTTCAAATGGAACAACCTTTCCTCAAATGAGAGGTTTATGGGATTTTTTTTAATTACAGAAATTGATTACTCATTTTTCATTAGTCTCTATTCTTTTCAACATGGCTTTCAAGAGAGAACAATAATGAAGGCACAATTAATTGGAGATGGGGGGGGGAATCCATCTCTGTGAAAAAGGTATGCTGGACAATAGATCTAATGCAACATTCAGCCATTGAACCAGGATTCGTAAAAAGTTAGGGCAAGAGGTTAACGCTCCCACCTTCTGCATATCGGCAGACCTTTTGGCTGTTTTCATAGAACAAAGGAGACAGAAAAACAACCAAATGAATTCCTCTGACAACCGATGAATTGTTTGGTCCCAATGAACAAAACCATGGCTCTCTCAAAGGCCATAGGACAAAGCTGAGCTTAGCCCATGTTATTTTCTTGCTTGGGAACTGTTCGTGGTCCTAATTCATTTGCAGGGTTTCAAGAGGCTGTTGATATCCATTGGTACAGAGGTGCCTGAATCAACTGCTTTGTTTCTTTCAACCCAAAGCCCACATATTGTTTGTGAGATAAATTCAGGTTGTATGATTTGTTCCATAGCTCCAAAGTGAGTGTTTTGTGGTGTCAGAATTTCAGTTTGATGCAAAAAATGAAACTAGTCCCCCATTCCAAGTAGTTTTGTTTGAGCTGACCTGAAGCTCAAGCTTTGTGTTTGCCCTCAGTACTTTGGTAATATATTTTAAACCTTAGCTTTAATGTCTCTCTTTTTAAAAAGTTACTGAATTTAGGATCTGTCAACCACTAAAGTTATTTTTAAACAACTTACACATGTATGTTTTCAACCAAATTTCATTCCTCAACCTTCCATTTTCACTTCTTCATGGCTCATTCTATTTGAAATCTTCTTTAAGCGTTCCTTACAACTGAAACCAAATGTTTAAATTGAGCATGCATAATCAGAAGGAATTTGGGAAGGTGGGTCTTCCGTTACCTTCCCCTCCCAGCAACCCTTGCAGGACCCCACCAAAACATCATATAATGGTTGGGGGACACTCCTGAACAAAATCTCATGTGGTATGGGAAGACTGATGTAAGGAGGGGAAATAGCAACTCCTGCACAAGTAGAGCATATATCTGAGTAAAGCTGACTTTGTTAGCACACAAGATGGGTCCCCTGACCATCAGCAGATGTTCAGAATTGCTGGGGGAAGAAGATCTGGTATCCAAACTTTTTGCGCATATGGTATGGTCCACCCTAATGAACATTTGCTAGTCCCTCATGTATCTAACCATCCTTTATACCTCCATGTATACAACTCACAACATTCTATCTTGAAGACTCCTACCCCTTTAAAAAGCTACACACTGCTCTGCTAATGGGGCATTCAGACATAAAATGTTCCCTTTTGGTACAGTTAGTAAGGCTCTCCTCAGAGCACCGACCCCTAATTTATTTACTCAGAGAAATGAATATGCTTGAGCATTTTTCTTATTTCCAAAGAAAATTTTTTTTTTGCCTTCATAACAATGTGGTTTAGCAGGCAGCAAGGAGAGACTTTAATAAATGGCAGTTTCATAAACGTGTCTACACTAACTCACTTATGTTTCAAAGGCTTACGGTAGAAGTGGATCCACTCTGACATTGTTAAACATGTGAGAAGCTGTAAGGATGAAATGTGAAAGAGAGAGAGAGAGAAGGTACACTGTGGATAAAGTATATTGTTCTTGTTGATGGTGCTCTAGATTCAACTAAACTCATATCTACGTTTTTGTAGTAGCTCAGCCACCTGTAATGAAGTCTTAGGATGATGGCAGGAATCTAGCTCTCTGTAAATACAGGCATAGTCCCCAATATATATTGGCCCTGAAGTTTCCTTCACTTTGAATAAATTGTCCCTGCAAAAGTGGCTCTACAGAGTTCAGTCAAGATAATTGTATGTATTTATTTTAATATGGAGCTCTCAAGCAACAGACTTTGTAACCCTAACCCCCCCCCCACAGTTCTGTGCGGAAACCTTTGGGGCAAGTCCAGTCTGGCTTTCAGGTGCAGGGTTGGTCATCAGATAACCCCCCCCCTTCGTGGCCATAGTCCAGCTTGAGTGGGCATAGTTTCCGTGGTAATTAAGCCACCCTAGGTGGAGGATGGTGCTGTTCTTTTTTTTCTTTTTTCCATTCACTCACCACCACCACCCCCAGTGCAGGCTTAGCGGGACTTTTTAAGGCTTGCTTTAGTAGGGTGGCCATTTTACGGGCAGTTCTTGGGTGGCCATTTTATGTGGGGTAGTTTGGCAGCCATTTTAGGTTCCATTTGAGCAGACGGGGGTTCAAGCAAAGGCTGCCATTTTAGGGCTGTGCTTTCACCAATTTTTTCGGCTGGCCTTCTAGGCTGCTAATTTTCTAATTCTACAGATAAGCAATTAAATATTGTAAGGGCAATGGCATCTAGGAAGGGCTAGGGCAAATCTAAAGATAAGGGGCCTGATCCGAAGGTGCCTGTGCCAAAAGTCCCGAGACAGGGCACGGGGACTGTCCCTTCTTCATTGGAAGATGAGGAAGAAAGAGCAGAGCAGCAGGCTATATTAGATAGGTTGGCCACCCTGGAGCAAGCTAAGAGAGCTGTGGCTGCTGCCTCCCAGCAGTCAGCTGTGGGGTCTGGGCGTAGAAAGGAGAGCCGGGCAGAGAGAAAGAAGTTCAGGGAGGCTCAAGTACCTCTCTTCTCTTGAGTACAGGCCTGGCGATGGTAGGCGCAATGCTGAGGCAGATGCAGCTGAAGTGGCAATTGTGGAGAAGGATCCAGCGCCGGTTGAAGCAGCACCAGTTGAGGTCGTGGATGCTGGCCCGCTGGGTCCCAGTGGTAAGTGGGATCCTGCACTGCAATACAATATGATGTGGCCATGGAGACATTGGGGTCAGGGAGCTGACTCTGGGACTCCACCTGCATCGCAATCAGGCACAACACCTAGCTCTGATAGTGCAGGGCAGCCATGGGCCTGGAAACTTCCACAAGCCCTGCATGTGCCTTGGGGAATGTTTTCACCCCAAATGCTGGGTATGCCAGCAAATCCTTGGGGTTGCTGGGGTTATCCGCCCCCTTGGGCAACACCTTATGCAGCTGCGTCAACCAAGGCAATGCCCTTTGGGAACACTGCTTTACCTCTGGGGGACCATCTGTTACCGGCTACCTGAGAAAAGATTTGTAAAGGTGATTACATCGACCTTTTCAGCATTCTGTATCGGGATTTGGAAAGGAAAGATAAAGAAGAGATGGTTGACAAAGATAATGAGATTTTGATAAAGAGGGAAGTAGAGTGGACCTGGGCAAACTGGTTGCCTGGATTTGTAATTTACGCTGAAGTGATTGCATGATCGCAGCCAGGGAGGGCTGCGGCTCTTTTTCAGTATTTAGATATTATTTATAAGACCTATACAGGCTTCCCTGGCCCAGCATGGCTGCAATACGATGAGGAATTCAGAAGGCGAGCAGCCATGAATCCTGCGCTTCCATGGGATCAAATATATCCACATCTTTGGCTTCAGGTCATGTCTCCATCTAGGCCCAATTTTGGTGAACGCTCTCATAATATGGTGCATCGCTCACAAGGGGCTTCTGTTTCCCATGGGTCCATGAGGCAGGTGGTTCAACCCCACTTGCTTTGTTGGGAATTTGGCTCCCAGGGGCTCTGTAATAGGAAGACTTGCCTTTACAGGCATGAGTGCCCTTTGTGTGGGTGATCCCACTCATTCACTGCATGTCCTAGAGGGAAGCCCCATAGGAGTCAGCAGCAGAGGGGGGAAGGCAGTTCATTCTCCTCTGCTGGAAAAGGGTACCAGCACAGTAAAGCTGAAGGCACTTGAAGCTTGGCTGCGGTGCTACCCTAGGAAGGAGGACAGGTTTTACTTGTTAAAGGGTTTCACAGTTGGGTTTCAAGTATTGGGGTTTTATTAAATTATTGTATACTGAATATTGAAATGTTATGTATTCTGTTTTAAAGATTTATAATCGATGAAATCCTTTATGTCTTAAAAGCTTATACTGAAATAGAATAGTTTTGTTTTAGAACAATGGTCTCTCTCTATACTTGATTCAGCCTCTTGCCAGTTTCCACCCAACCAATAAAAAAATTCAGGGGAACTGGGGTCCCAGAAATACTTCTGGGCTCAAGAATATCACAACAAATACTATTTACTGGAATGTCCCTTTTTCTCAAATGTGAGAGATTTGTGGATTATTCCATCAGTGAGTGTGATGGTAGGTGCATCAGTGGGAGAAAAATCGGGGAGACTTCTGGGTAGGGTGGATTTGGAGGTTATTTAGTTGTTGCAAACAATTCATTCACTATATTGAGTAGAAAATGATTTTAAGATGATAGTTTAGCCTGGTTTATGCAGATTCTAAGGTGGCACTACTCAAAACCTATAGGTTTTATTAGTTTCAAACGAAAAAGAAAGAAAATAAAAGATGAGAGTATTACATTGTATCAGTATCTAGTTAATTTCCTCACACATAACATATAAACAAAGTTTACCTACAGTTTAGCCATATTAACAAATAACTTCATAACATCCTTTTCTATTTTTAGCTATTTGCTCATTTCTTTTACCATATGATATAGCTACATGTTTATCTGCTAAATAAAGTTTTAATAAAGTTTGATTACTATAACTAATATAGGTCCCGTTCACACAGAGAAGTTGCTGCGCTAAAGACATGGATGATAGGCAGATTTTCGGTGCACGATCACACCGCAAGATCTGGGAAGCGTAGTGCACCCGTGGCTTGTCACCGAAGATGTGGAGTAAAAAACCACCACATACAATGTACTAGTTTCTGGAAAACGTGGGGCAAGAGCGTGCGTCTGATCGCATTTCCGCTTGAATCCCGTGGCATCTGGCGCCCGTCCATGTCCTGTTGCAAACCGGATTTTTTTATTTATTTATTTTATTTATTATTCACATTTATACCCTGCCCTCCCCCGTAGGGCTCAGGGCGGTTTACAGGGCAAGATAAACTTGCAGCAGTAAAACCACAATACAAAATAACAATATATCTGCATTATAAAACATTTTATACAATTTAAAAACCCATCCTATCTCACATAAAGTGCTCGGTGGTTACTAAAACTCCAAAAACCCAAGATGGTGGGACAGTTCCAACAATTCTTGGCAGACAGTCAATAGCGTCACGATGTTCTAAAGATCTTCTCAGGGCTCTTCTCAGGACCTCTTCAAATCCCCCCCAAGATGGTAACATAATAGGGGGGCAGCGGCCCCTACTCGAAAGCCTGGTGGAAGAGCTCCATCTTGCAGGCCCTGTGGAACTGCATCAAATCCCGCAGGGCCCGGATCTCCCCCGGGGAGCTCATACAGCCTGGCCGCAGCATTCTGCACCAGTTGCAGCCTCCGGATTTGCGACAAAGGCAGCCCCATGTAGAGAGCGTTGCAGTGATCTAATCTCGAGGTGACCGTCACATGGATCACTGTGGCCAAGTCATCTCGGTCCAGGTAGGGGGCCAACTGCCGAGCCCACCGCAGATAGAAAAAGGCGGACTTGACAGTGGCTGCCACCTGGGCCTCCATAGTTAGAGCAGAGTCCAGGTGCACTCCCAAGCTCCGAACCCCAGATGCTGGCACCAAAGGTACCCCATCGAAGGTCAGGAGAGGGAGCCCCAATCCTGTCCCGGCCCGACTAAGGCCCAGGACCTCCGTCTTCGCCGGGTTTAGTTTCAATCAGCTCAGCCGGAGCCAACCAGCCACAGCTTCAAGTGCCCGATGCAGGTCATCGGGACCCGAGCCCGACCGGCCACCCAACATTAGATAGAGCTGGGTGTCATCAGCATACTGATGACATCCCAGCCCATAACTCTGGATAATCTGGGCAAGGGGGCGCATATAGATGTTAAATAGCATCGGGGACAGCACTGCTCCCTGTGGTACCCCACATTCAAGGGGATACCTCTGGGAGCGCTGATCCCCGAGAACCACCCTTTGTCCCCCACCTTGCAGGAAAGAGGCAAACCATTGAAGGGCCAGCCCCTGAATCCCAGCGTCGGCGAGGTGATGGGTCAGCAGCTGATGGTCGACAGTGTCGAACGCTGCCAACAAGTCCAACAACACCAGCGCCGCCACACTGCCTCGATCCAGATGTCTCCGGAGATCGTCAGTTAGGGCGACCAAAGCCGTCTCGGTCCCGTGACCTGGGCGGAAGCCGGACTGGAAGGGATCTAAGACTGAAGTATCCTCCAGAAAGCACTGTAACTGTAACGCCACCACCCTCTCTATAGGGCAAATTGGACACCGGCCGATATGGCAAATTGGACACCGGCCGATAGTTGGCCAATTCGGCCAGGTCCAGAGATTTTTTTTTAAGGGAGGACGGACCATCGCCTCCTTGAGCCATGGTCCTGTGGAGACTTTTTAAAAAAAGTCTCCACAGGATGCGCACAAACGATCATGCGCATGCACAACTTTCGGTGAAAAAAAAATCCTGCTTGCCACAGAAGCGGTGCCTAGCAATTGCCGGTGTGATTGCACCGCGCCGCTTCTTTGCTGTGCTGCCAGATACTCACAACATGTGTTGCCTTCACCGATGTTATGGTGAGGTTTGAGCTCTCTTAGCCAAGTGAAACAGCTTTTCACAGTCATGGGTCCATGGCTGCTGCACACCGCACCATGCTTTGGGACAGCCCCGGTCGTCCAGCCACTTGCTGCCACTCGCTGGGCGATCAGGACAAGTTTCCTGCAGCCGTCAGCGGGGTCTTAGAAAACCAGAGCACCCCCCTAAAGGCGCAGAGTGTTGGTGATTCTTGGGAGCTCACCTGAGTCTCAACCGCCTTGCTCCACCATAACCTGGAAGCTCTTTAAAGTTATTTTAATGACATATGTTTTTTGGGGGGGGCATTTTAATGGTTTTATCATATATTTTATTATTTATGTTTTAAATTGTGTATTTAATATTTTATTATTTATGTTTTAAATTTAAATTTTATTATTTATGTTTTAAATTTAAGGGCAGAAAGGCGGGATATAAAATCTGTAAAAAAATTAATTACATATTACTGCTCTATGCAGGAGGAATGTCGTTGTTTGTAATTGTGACGGACTTGACATTTTGTGAATAAAGCAACAGTGTAGACAATGATCCAAATAAAGCATCTACATTTTAATCTTCTCTTTCCATTTGATATCCTTATACATGGAAAATCTAAACTATACGGCTTGGAAAAATATGTGAAGAAAAGAGAGCAAACGATGAAAAAAACATCTTAAGCTCAAAGGTGCCTGCTTGTGCTGTAAAACTATCATCCCCCCATATAAATTCCATGTAGTGGAGCTCTTTTTTAAACTCTAGATTTCAGAATACTATATTTTTATAAGGTTAACTACACTGTTTTTGTAACAAAGACAACAGAAAAGTCTGTTGCATACATTAAGATAGGTTTACATTTATTTTGATGGCCTTCGTTTTTCGCTTGGCAATAACCAAACTCCAATTGACATTACAAACTGCAATCCACTTGAAACTTACATTAAAAAAAACTTAAAAACATCTGTCATACCAAGGCAAAACACAGAAAATGGTTATTTTTACAAGCATCTTTGTGTAAGTACCTTATGCTTCCATTGCTGTTCTCAGTTAACTGAGCTAATTCTAAAACCTTTCTTTCCAAACCTACAGGATCGATGTATGACAATATTCAATCAAGATTTATCACTCAAAATGCATCCCTACTAAGAATTATGTCTCAGTACTCTCAACACTTGACTCTATGCACCCAAAGATTTTTTAATATACATGTGTAACATGGCAGAATTGCATCATACATGGTTTTCACAGAATATTCGTACAATACAAATGAGATGATAAAGCGAAGAGGACCTAAAGAGCCTCTTGCTAAATATGAAAAAGGAGAGTGCAAAAGTTGGCTTGAAACTCAACATCAAAAAACTAAGATAATGGCATCCAGCCCCATCACTCCTTGGCAAATAGAAGGGGAGGTCATGGATGTGGTGACAGACTTTACGTTCTTGGGATCCAAGATCACTGCAGATGGTGACTGCAGCCATGAGATTAAAGGATGCCTGCTCCTTGGGATGAAAGCTATGGGAAACCTAGACAGAATAATAAAAAATAGACACATCACCCCACCAACAAAAGTCCGTATGGTCAAAGCAATGGTATTGTCAGTAGTAATGTATGGCTGCGAGAGTTGGACTATAAGGAAGGCCGAGCGCCGAAGAATAGATTCTTTTGAATTATGGTGCTAGAGAAGACTCTTGAGAGTCCCTTGGACTGTAAGAAGATCAAATCAGTTGATCCTAAAAGACATTAACCCTGACTGTTCCCTGGAAGGCCAGATACTGAAGCTGACGCTCAAATACTTTGGCCACCAAATGAGAAGGGAGCACTCACTGGAGAAGACCCTGATGCTGGGAAAGATTCAGGGTAAAAGAAGAAGGGGATAGCAAAGGATGAGACTGTTGTTGATGCAATGAACAAGAAAATAATCAAACTCCAGAGGACGAAAGAAGACAGGAGGGCTGTCAGCTATGCTGCCATTGTATTTGGAGGGGGGAAGGAGGCTGCTGGGTGAGCATCTTCATGTTTTGGAATGTTAGCTTTCACTTCCTCTGCTGTGTCTTATCTATTAGCCCAACCTTGGTACTTTGCATGCTTTGCCCTGCATGGGAACTGCCCCCCGTTATTTTTGGCATGCAAGGCTTGCACCTCTGATTGGCTCGGCTCCATCAGGGGGTCCCACTTTGAATGTAGTATATCTTTCCCTCTCCCGCCAGGAGAGTTAGCTCTAACAAAGAATGTATGCACAGATTGTTGTTGAGACTGATTGCTGTGGGACTCTAACAGATTGTTAGAGCTCATTAATCCCTGACCCCATTCCCCAACACGAGCAACGAGGACAGCGAGGGTGTCCCAACCACTACTGTGGAATAGGTTCCAACCACAACAGTGGAGATCCCTGCTATGACTGGTGCGAGTGGAGGGCTCTGGTACGAGAAGCCCTGGTGGGATCCCTACTCATGGGCCCACTTCCTCACCAACACCTGAGAGTCATGGATCACTACCCCCCGGCCAGGGGGTGTCAGCCACTACGACTACCTTTCTTACTACAAGAGTGGACATGACCCCAGGAAGTATGGAGGGGCAGGTGAGGATCTGCTGGAACAGGTGAAATGCCAGCTGCTAGCCCAACAAGAAGAGATGTGGTGTGAGATGCATGAGCTGAGGCTGGATATCCCTCAGCTGGTAGCCACCATGGTTCAGCATGAGCTATGACTGCAGCAACCGGGTGCACCAGCAGCTCCACCAGTGCAGCAGGATCCTCCCGGGCAACCAGCTCTTCCTGGACAGGCACCGCCGGCGTTGGTGCCAGTACCCAGGGGGGCTGGAGTTCCTGCCAGGCCACCTGCCCCCCCTGGGGCACCAGCTAGGCCCCCGGCACCTGGATTTGGCCATCCCAAGGAGCTACTGGATGCCACCTTTGACGGCAACCCTGACAAGCTAGTGTTTTTCCTACTGCAGGTGCACAAATTCCTCCGTAACTGGGGCCACCTGTTTCCCTCAGATGAGCACTGGGTGGATTACATTGGGTCACAGCTGAGGGACAATGCAGCAGACTGGTATATCGGGCTGCACAACTTGCACAGGCTGGAGCTGCGTGAGGTGCAAGCATTTATGTGGGCTTTGAGAAGGCAGTACGAGGAACCCATGGAGGCGGAGAAAGCTCGGACCACTCTGCGAGCCCTGAAGCAAGGGAGTCACTTGGTGTGTGAATACTCCGATGAGTTCAAGATGCATGCAGTCAAGATCCAAGGGTGGCCTGAGCCCATGTTTGTGGAACAGTATTGGTTAGGGCTGAACCATCAGATCTGGGAAGCTGTCCTGGACAATATGAACTCGTTATCTCTGGCGACCGGGGTGAGAGAAGCAGGAGATGCAGAGAACCGCCTCCAGATGATGAATATAACCACACCCAAAGTGTACCTGAAGACCCTAGGGGTGATACCTGTCAAGTATTGACTCAACGCCGTAGTAAGAAGTGATTTCAGCTTTATTTAACAACATGAACTTCAGAAGAACACACACAACAACAGTGGAGCATAGCTCCCTTTTAAAGAATCCCAGGCTGGTGTAGCCACGCCCAGGAATAGTTAAGGACCAATAGTATTCTTACAATAAAGTCCAATCAGGTCTGTTCCCTCCAGCACAGTTCTCCAGCTTTGATTGGTTATAAGTTACCTTTAGCCAATAGGATTGTTCCAGCTTAGAATCCTGGCTGGAACTCAAGCTTAACATTGCATTTAATACAGTGAAAACATAACAATACTGAAGACCCCCCCCCATCTTAAGCCAAATGAACCCGTGTGTGGTAAGTGGATGTGCCTGGGGCTCTGCTTCCACTGTGGAGAGATGAGCCACTATGCAACTTTCTGCCCTGTGACGCTCCCACCAGCAGCCCTCAAGACTCTGGAGCGGATGAGCTCAAAGACCCTTGCAAGGAAAAAGGGAGTTCGCGCCTGAAGCTGCCACAGGCCCTGCAGCTGGGCACCCAGTCCAGGGCTGCATCCTCCAGTGGTGACAAAAATCCTCAGCCGGTGGGGAAAGGCCAGGACCTGCTGTGAAAGGCACAAAACAGCAGGTTTGAAAGTCTTCACCCCAATCAGTGAGCAGCCACTAGCCGTTTTTTTCATGACTGTCAGTGCTTAACCCAGAGATGGGGACCCAGATGCATGTGAGGGCACTTATAGACTTGGGGTGTGCCAGAGACTTGATTAGTCCCTCCATAGTGACAGGGTTAGGAGTAAAAACCCCTGGTTTTTACCCAGATGAATGGCTCAACCATGCATGAGCCTTGTAACTAGCAAACCAAGCCACTCATTATGGAAACAGGGACTCACTGGGAAACCAGAGCATGTTATAAATCCCATGGCTTGATTTTTGATGGTGCTGGGGAGTCTGTGGCTCACAGCCCATGACCCTTACATTCAGTGGCGTGAAGGGACTGTCAGATCTGTGGCTTCAGGATGCAACTTTCACGCTTGGCTGCCCGAGTGGGGGGAGGCACCTCTGGACACCCCAGTCCATGCCTGTTTGCTAAAGAGGAACTAGATTCCATCCCCATGGAGTATAGGGACTTGGCCAGGGTGTTTGAGGAGGAAGAAGCTGATGAACTTCCCCCCACTGTAACACTGACTGCACCATTGAAATCTTACCAGGGCACAAGCTGCCTAAAGGGAAATTATACTCAATGAGCCCTGCAGAGAAGGAGGAGTTAAGGAAATTCATTTACAAAAACCTGGCACAGTGGTTCATCCGCCCCACCTCCTCCAAGACACTGGTTAGAGGGGGCACGGGTCCCGTTCGTGGTATGGACTGATCATAAAAACCTGGAAGCACTGCACACTCCTCGTTTTTGTTTTTGTTTTTTTAATAGTAAATTTTATTATCATTATTGTGTAGTTATATATTGTTACACTTTAAAATAGCAGCAGCGATGTCAAAATACCTGTGACAACAAAAAGAAAAGGGGCACTGGAACCATATCATTTACAGTACTATCATTTACATATCATTTACAGTACTATTATAGTGTATAAACAATTTTGATAGGCTGACAACTGTTAGCTTCTGTGAAAAAACAATCTATTTAGCAAAATCCTTTTGTAGGCTCAACAAAATAGGAGGAGCTTATATTTGGCAGCTTTAATAGCCTCCCATTCAAAACATTCTAAATCTATCTTTTCTACTAAAGGGAACCAAATACTTAATGGATTGTAAAAAAGTTGTTCATTATAAATAGAATCCTTATAAACTGAAAAAACGTCTAACATAAACAAATCCCAGATTTTGTGAACCCATTGTGCTACCGTAGGAATTGCTTTTTCTTTCCAGGATCTGGCTATAAGAATTTTTGCCGCAGTAAGCACCATTCCTATTAGTTTTCTCCTTTTTATAGATGGACCATTTCCGGGCCAAAGACCTAAAAGAACAATCCTAGGATCTAAAGGTAAGTCGTAGTTGGTTAATTTGCATATACATTGTACTATCTGAATCCAAAATCCTTGAATTAATTTACAAGACCACCAATTATGAATATATGTAGCACGTTCCCCGCATTCTTTCCAACAAAGAGGAGTTAAACCTGGAATTATATGGGCTAATTTGACAAGAGTCATATACCATCTCAATAAGACTTTTAAGTTAGCCTCTAGAGCATATAATGATTTGGACATCGAGTTATGGGCCTGCCATATGTCCACCCATTGATCTTCTGTAATCACACAGTTTAAATCTGTTGCCCAAGCTTTTTGATAAGTTAACTCATCTAATTTTCTCCCTATCAATAAAATTTTATAAATTTTAGATATTAGCCCACGTTTTTGATAAGGTTTAAATAATAGTTGTTCAAAGTCATTGAGAGGTTTTTGTATCGAAGATTGGAATGCAGAATTTTCTATAAAATGTCTCAGCTGAAAATATTCAAACCACGGGATGCTTATTTTATATTTCCTTTCAAGATCTTGTTTAGTCATGACTTTACTTTTGTGAACACAGTCAATAATTCTGCTAATATTTGTCTTTTTCCATAGGGCGAAAGACTGGTGAGTCTGCGCCAGAGGAAACCATACTTGATTTACAAAACAGGTGAGTTGACTGCACACTCCTCGTAACCTTAATGCTAAGCAGCTTCGGTGTGTGGTTTTTTTCTCAAGGTTCCACTTCACCCTTCAGCACTTCCCCGGGAAGTCAAACTCCTTAACAGATGCCTTGTCCTGTCTCCCACACCATGCCAGCCAGAGGGAGGAGGTGATAGACTCTATGTTCACACCTTCCCAGTTGGGAGGAGCTGTCGTCACCCGCAGTCAGGCAAAGGCGGGGGTGAAGGAGCAAAGTGAGCCGTGGGTTGTCAGATTTAAGAAGGCATTTTGAGAGACCGACAAATCAGAAATATCCACAGATCCCACCATACAGCAAGGGCCTAACGGGTGCTGGTATTGGGGCCCCAAACTGTTTGTCCCAAACACCCTCCACAGGGAAGTGATGCACCTTGGCCATGAATCCAAACTGGCTGGACATTTTCGATTCTTGAAAACTCTGCACTTGGTGCAACACCAGTCTTGGTGGCCTTATATGTGGTGAGACATTTCACAATACGTCAAGTCGTGCCAAACTTGTTTAATGTGTAAGAGATGCCCTGGTACGGCCCCGAGGCTGCTCCGCCCACTAGAGACTCCTAGCCAACTCTGGGAAGTGATTTCTATGGATTTTATTACAGACTTACCTCCTAGCCGTGGAAAACGGTGATCTGGGTGGTAGTGGACATTTTCAAAACAGGTGCATTTCATCCTTTTTAAACAGTTACCTACCATGAAAACACTGGCTAGGATGTTCATGCAACATATGATAAGACTGCATTCAATGCCGGTTAAAATAATATCAGACTGCAGGAGCCAGTTTGTTGCCAAATTCTGGAAGGAGCTTATGCAGGTAGTGGTCATTGAGCAGGGCTTCAGCAGCAACCATATCCCGCCCACCCAGCGGTTCGAAAGCAATAAATATAAGCAAGTAGATTAATGGGTACCTGCCCATAGGTGGCAGGGGGCACCCTCCCCGTGCGGGGGTGTGTGGCAGGAGCACTGGAAGCGACAGCGGCGGCGGCGGTGGAAATGGCGGCGGCGATGGAGTGGTGTAGCATCAAAGCGGCAGAGCGAGGCAAGCAGAGTGTTGGAGGTGGAGTCAGAGCCACAGAAGGAGGACGTGGTGACGTGACGCAAGCACAGCGGAGCCGCAACGGACGTTAGCTGGGCTGTAAGTTGATACGACCCACACATGAAGACGGGCCCGCCAAACAAAGAAAGAAGACGCCGCCGGACCAAACGACCATGCCAGACGCCGGACACCAGGACTGACACCCAAAAAGACCACCCGGGAAGAACAACCAAGAAACAGCGAGCCCTGCCACCTGGGTGCTGATAGGCAGTCCCAACCCCTGCAGACATGTGGCCTTAGTTAGGGATAAATTTGGAACTTGTAAATCCGGAACTTGTAAACCGCTCAGAGACCCTCCGGGGTTGGAGCGGGATAGAAATCAAAGATATAAATAAATAAATAAATAAATAAAATGTCCCACTTTTCAGTTTGAGCCCAAACCCACACTAAAACAGTCCTCTTTTAAGGAATCTACCTTCCTTCCAGTGCCCCTCATTCCAGAGCCAGTGAAACCCCAGCTTTGGGAATGATAGTTGGCTACATGAAACTCTCCGATATAAGGAGTGGCCCATATGCCATTAAATAGGCTTATGGGGAATAATGGCCAGGGAATTAGCTAACCTTTTTTCATGTGTGTGTGTGTGTGTGTGCATGAATGCATGAATGCATGGAAGTCATGATAATTTTATATATTTGTTTATTTATTGTTTATTTTTTAATTCGATTTGTATCCTGCCCTCCCAGCCAAGGCAGGGTCAGGGTGGCTCACCACTGATGACTGACTGTGTGTGAACTTGGAAGTCATGGCAACCTCTGCTGACTGACCCCTACTGGGGGCCTGGAGGATATTCAGAGAGGTGGCTGAATAAAGCCTGTCCCTGCCTCCCACCTCTGGTATTTCAAGGATGTCTCCCATCCAAGTACTTGCTGGAGTTGGTCCTGCTTAGCTTCCAAGATCTGATGAGATCGGGCTTCCCTGGGCTATCCAGGTCAGGGCTAGGGTATTAGCTAATCTTGAGCAGTCCACATAACATCAAGCAAACAATGTTTGTTTATTTATTTACTGAATTTATATCCTGCCCTGCACGTGAATGGGCTCAGGACGGCTCACAATTAGTGGCACCATGTGCCAAGTCACATAAAACATATAAAAACATAATAAAACAATCATACAGTACACAATTAAAGTGCTTGCAATAATGGTTGTTCATTCAATCAATAAGGGATGGCATGCTATAAGGTGTAACACTAGAGTCCCGGTTCAGTGGTATACCGGCCGGCCGCGAAGCTGTGGCTTGATCTCAATAAAGGGCCAACCTATTACCATGATGTTGATAATAATACTAGTTGGTGGTAGTGGTGGGCGGCTCCTAGTGAAAAGCCTGGTGGAAGAGCTCCATCTTACAGGCCCTGTGGAACTGTGCAAGGTCCCGCAGGGCCCTGATCTCCTCCGGGAGCTCATTCCACCAGGTAGGAGCCGCCACTGAAAAAGCCCTGGCCCTAGTAGCAGCGAGCCTGGCATCCTTAGGGCCTGGAATTATTAGACGATGTTGTGACCCCAACCGTAGTGCTCTCTGGAGTATGTGTGGGGAAAGGTGGTCCCTCAGGTATGTCAGACCCTGGCTATATAGGGCTCTAAAGGTAAGTACCAGCACCTTGAAGCAAATTCAGTATGCTACTGGCAGCCAGTGCAGTGCCTTCAGCACAGGCCGGATGTGCTCCGATCTAGGGAGGCCCATCAAAAGCCTGGCCGCGGCATTCTGCACTAGCTGCAGCTTCCGAATTTGTGACAAGGACAGCCCCATGTAGAAAGTGTTACAGTAGTCTAGTCTCGAGGTGATCGCATGGATCACTGTAGCCAGGTCATCGCAGTTAAGGAAGGGAACCAACTGCCGAATCAGCCGATGATGGTAAAAGGCTGACTTAGCAGTGGCTGCCACCTTGGCCTCCATGGTTAAGGAGGAGTCCAGGAGCACTCCCAAGCCCCTCACCTCCGGCGCTGGCACCAGTGGTGCCCCATTGAAGGTCGGGAGTGGGATCCCCATTCCCAGACTGCTCCGACTCAAGCACAGGACCTCTGTCTTCATCAGGTTTAGTTTCAGCCGGCTCAGTCTAAGCCAACCAGCCACGGCTTGCAATGCACAGTCCAGATCTTCCAGACTAGAGTCCGACCAGCCGCCCAACATCAGATAGAGCTGGGTGTCATCAGCATACTGGTGACACCCCAGCCCAAGCCTCTGGGCAATCTGGGCAAGGGGGCGCATGTAGATGTTAAATAACATAGGGGAAAGCACCACCCCCTGAGGCACACCGTACTTAAGCAGGTGTCTCCCGGACTCCTGTTCCCCTAGCACCACCCTTTGTCCCCGATCCTGGAGAAAAGAAGCAAGCATTGCAAGGCAAGCCCCTGTATCCCCACGTCAGCAAGGCGGTGGATCAGCAACTGGTGGTTGACTGTGTCAAATGCAGCCAACAAATCTAACAACAAAAGTGCTGGTGAACCGCCCCGATCCAGATGTCTCTGGAGGTCATCAGTAAGGGCAACCAGCGCTGTCTCTGTCCCATGTCCCAGGTGGAAACCGGACTGGAAGGGATCTAAGATGGAAGTGTTATCCAGAAAGCCCTGTAACTGTATCGCCGCTGCACTCTCGATTAATTTGCCCAAATAGGGCAAATTGGAAACCGGCCAATGGTTGGACAATTCAGCTGAATCCAGAGTTGGTTTTTTCAAGAGAGGGCCTGGACCATCACTTCCTTGAGTGCTCCCAGGAACTGCCCCTCTGAGAGGGACATGTTGTTGTTTTTTGTGCCCCCCATAGGGGATTTTTTTATTTGCATTTTCTATAAACTACAAACTATAAAAACTACAACGAAATCAGGGTAGGGAACTACATACTATGGGAGAAAGTAAAGAAAACCCATTAAAAACCCAAGAGATGGTGGTCATACAAACTGCTTAACAAAATTAGCTTATAGCTCATAATTCATTTCAAATTCATTGAATGTGGTCATATAACATTCAATTTATACAAACAATATGACTTTAAACATCTCAACTTCTGACTTCTTAAAAAGCAATATAAGACTTATAACCATACATTTGAAGAGCTTTCAGAGTGTGATAACATCTTATGTTTTATACTTTGGCTTTCTCAAATGATAGCTTGTCTTTGGGGCAGCTGCCCCTAATTTAGAGTCTGAATCCTCGTCTGAAGATGCCGCTGCTCCTTCGCTGTCTTTGGTGCTGTCCTCTTTCTCGGCTTCAACCTCTCCTGATGGACAACTATGTAGATGCAAAAATTCTTGTGCCTTTTCAACAGAGTCAATTTTTTCGAGGACTTCCGGTGGCACAGCGCGGCGACAGGCAGGGCACGTGAGCGCTCCAGACGCCCGATTCCATCCCGTTTTCTTTGGGGCTTTCTTGGTCTCCAGGAAAGTCCTGCCAGATCTCCCGGAGAGAGATCTGGTGCAGGGGGCTCTGTGGTGCCCCCCCCGTAACTGGCAATGTGGGGGGGGTGTCCAACATTTGCCCCGAAGCAGAAGTGGGCAAGTGGAGGGGAACATGGCCGCCATGTTCCCCATAGCTGCTGCCTTCCGTCTTTGTTTTTAATTATAAATAACCTTATTTTGGATTACAAGCAACGAAGCAAGAAAAGCCTAAGAATTGTGAGTGCACACATTTTCAAGAAAAACACAAAGACGCCCTAAAAATGCCCCAAAAATGATTGGCGCAAAAGAGAAAAACAAAGCGGCCAGAAAAGGAGAAAAGAAGCTAAGTGTTGCGTACTTATTCTGTTTTTTTTCTTATTCAGGGCAATACATGTTATTCTCTTGGGAAATGACTTATAGCTGTAAGCTGAATATTATTAAGTTTGTAAGCTGAAGGACTTTGAAATGGCAGCTGTAAGGGGAAAAAAGATGGAGGAGATATTGGACAAGAATATGTTTGCGACAGAAATGTCAATGGAACAATTTTTATAGGTCCTAAAAGAAAGAATACAAAAGGCCCTAAAAGAAGGAATACAAAAGGGGATAGAACAAGCATTTGCAAATCTATATGAAACACCTACTGTAACAGAGAGAATTGAAAACTTGGAACCACATTTACAGAATCTGGAAGAGATTATTGAGTGCCAGCAAGGAAAGGAGGACATAGAGCTATTATGCTTTCAAACCCCAAGACAAAGGAAAAAAACAATAATAGTTAAAAGGAGACAATGGAAGAGAAAAAAGATAAGAGGAAAGGGAAAGGAGCATAGAGTTCTGCCTGTAAAGAAGAAAAATCGGAGAAGGGAAAGACAAGGACGATGCAAGTAGAGGATAAAAAGGGACAAAATGGAATGGAGGCATGACTTTTCAAAAAAATATCGATGAGAAATTGAAAGGAACTACCATCTGTGTAAAGAGAAACAGCACATAGACATGTTACTATGGGGAAAAAAGCTACAGAGCTATAAAAGGCAAATTAAATTATATTTATTTATTTATTTTATTCAATTTATACCCCGCCCTCCCCGCTATGCGGGCTCAGGGCAGCTTACATAGGGGCGAACGCCAATATAAAACATAATTAAAACCATTTAAAACAAACATTCAAGTTATTGACTAAAGTGCTCTAGGTGTTCAACATGAAATTTCACAGATGGCATTTTCAACTGTTCAGCATCATCTGCTCCAGGGAAGCATTGATGTTCCCTCATCCAGGGCCAGGTAAAGATGGAATAATGGTGATGGCAGTGGCGGCTCCTACTCATACGCCTGGTGGAAGAGCTCCATCTTACAGGCCCTGCGGAACTGCACAAGGTCCCGCAGGGCCTGGATCTCCTCCGGGAGCTCGTTCCACCAGATAGGAGCCGCCACCAAGAAAGCCCTGGCCCTGGTAGCGGCCAGCCTGGCCTCTTTGGGACCTGGTGTTGCCAGGAGATGTTGGGTCCCGGACCGAAGTGCTCGCGGGGGAACATATGAGGAAAGGCGGTCCCTTAGGTAAGCTAAGGACTTTATCTTTATAAAGCTAAGGACTTTATCTTTATAAATCTTTATATGTTTTGATTCTATTTGCGTTTATTGGTAGGCGTAAAAATGATTTAATAACTGGATAGTTTGGAAGTTTATTTATTAAAATATAATGTTAAATGTTAGGGGATATGAATTTAAGGGTGGTGGAATGAAAAGAATAGAGCATGGTAAAAGTGACTACTAAAATTATTTTGGCTACTTTTGTATTGTCCTTAAGGTGTTTTTGGTCTTTGTCAGTCTTATTTGTGTTACTGAAAGAAATATATTGGAGAGAAATAAGTATTGTGCTCATGGAGTATAGGAAATAATGAATTTAAGAGTGCTGGAATGATTTGATTCTGTTTGAAAAAATAATTATGATTTATAATGGAGCAAATAGAATGGAATAATGGAATGTTTATTTATTGGAATATAATGTTAAGTGTGAGTGGATATGAATTGAAAGGTGGTGGAATGAAATGGTTTGATCATGGTAAATGTGTTTACTAAAATTATTTTGGATTTTTATGGTCCTTAATGTATTTTTGGTTTTCTTATCTGGTTTTTTGAAAGATGTACATTGGAGAGAAATAAGTATTGTGCTCTTAGAGTATAGGAAATAATGGCTATAAATTTAATGGCTATAAATTTAAGTGAAATGATTTGATATAAGTATGGTAAAGTGTTTATTCAGTGGTGATGAAACAACCTTAAAAATAAGATTAAGAGTTGTCTTGCTGGTACTAATGGGAATTTATCTAGTGTCCTATCCCAATGGAACAAATGTGATTCGAAAAAGATTAACTTAAGGTTTACAGAAAGGAGAAAGAAGGAATCTTAAAAGTTAATACTATTGGATGTGTGTAAATGAAAGTTCTCATTTTTGGTGATTGTGTAGAAGGAAAATTTATGGAGCTGGGTAGTAATGTTGCTTTGTAGAAATAATTTTAAATATAAGGAATCTATTGTATTTGTATTAATAATTGTTGGTGAATATGCATTATTGTGAAAACCCAATAAAAAGTATTTTTTAAAAAAACAGAGTCAATTTCTTCTTTCCCATCCATAAATTTGAAGATTGTTCTTTCAGGTACTAACCATCTGTAGGGGATGTTTTTCTTTTGTAAAAATATCACCAAGTCTCTGTATTTCCTCCTCTTCCTTCTTATTTCAAATGGGATGTCGTTTAATACTTTTATTTCTTTGTCTATGATCTTCAAGGTAGATCCATTTGTCACTTTGAGAATTTGATCTCTCACTTGCCTTCTAGAGAATCTTATAATCACTTCCCCAGGCAGATTATTTTTTCTTGTAAATTCTGGATATGATCTGTAGATCATATCTATTTTGCTTTGTAAAGTATCCGTTTTTATATTTGCCAGAGGTCCTAATGCATCTCTCCCAGCTTGCCCCACCGGGGTTCACGGTCCTCCACCAATCACTGAAGAGGGGGCGGGGGGAGTGGCTATTTTCATTCAGGAGGCTTACTCCTTCAGGGCACTCCCACCTGCGAAGATCGCGGGCTTGGGGTGTGTTGGCCTGATGCTGGAGGCTGAGGAGAGTTTGGCGATCTGGTTGGTGTACCGACTGCCTAACGCACTGGCCAGTAGTCTGTCGTCCCTGTGGGAGGCCGTATCAGGCTGGGCATTGGACCACCCTAGACTGGTAGTCATGGGTGATTTCAACGTCCATGCCGATGACGCGGCTTCCAGCTGGACTACGGATCTAGTGTCATCCATGGCGGCACTGGGACTCTCTCAGTTTGTATCGGCTCCCACGCATCGGGCCGGTCACACGCTCGATCTGATCTTCGTGGCAGGGTTGACGGTGGACCGGATTACTGTGGAAGCAATACCATGGTCGGACCACTATGCACTGAAGGCCCGTCTGAATGTGCCACCCTGACCCCGTTTAGGTGGTGAGCAGATTTTGGCTTACCCGAGGAGCCAAATGGACCCAATTTGGCTTCAGATGGCCCTATGGGATCCGAGGTCCCGTGGCGGCTTGTTAGATGAGCTTGTGGAGGATTGAGATGACCGACTCTCCGCAGCTGTCGATGAGATCGCTCCCAGGCGCCCTCTTCATACCCGCTCTAAGCTGGCGCCCTGGTATTCCCAGGAGCTACGGCTGATGAAGCGGGAACTGAGACGGTTAGAGAGACGGTGGCGTCGCACTCGTGCCGAGGCATCAAGAGTACCCTATAGGATGATTATGAGATCCTATGAGGTGAACTCGAGACCCCTTGCACGTCTTCGGTGCTGGGTTTAGAACACTTTGACCTGCTCAGCCTGGAGGAAGTTGACAGACTGCTTGCAGCTGTGCGCCCAACCACATGCAACCTTGATCCGTGCCCCTCCTGGCTCTTTAAAGCAGGTTGCGAGGTGTGCTTAGAGAAATTATCTACACGTCCCTCTCAGAGGGGCAGTTCCCGGAGGCACTTAAGGAAGCGATGGTCCACCCTCTCCTGAAAAAACCATCTTTGGACCCGGCCGAATTGGCCAACTATCGGCAGGTGTCCAATTTGCCCTATTTGGGCAAACTTATTGAGAGGGCGGTGGCGATACAGCTGCAGGGCTTTCTGGATGACGCTTCCGTCCTAGATCCCTTCCAGTCTGGCTTCCGCATGGCACGGAGATTGTACTGGTCACTCTTACTGATGACCTCCGATGGCATCTGGATCGGGGTGGTGTGGCGGCCCTGTTGCTGTTAGATTTGTCGGCCACATTCAATATGGTTGACCATCAGCTGCTGACCCACCGCCTCGCCAACGTGGGAATTCAGGGGCTTGCCCTTCAATGGCTTACCTCTTTTCTCCGTGGTCGGGGACAAAGGGTGGTGATAGGGGAACAGCAGTCCCGGAGACACCCTCTTGAATGTGGGTGCCCCAGGGGGCTGTTCTTTTCCCATTATTGTTTAACATCTACATGCGCCCCCTTGGCCAGATTGCCCAGAGGTATGGGCTTGGGTGTCATCAATATGCCGATGACATCCAGCTCTATCTGATGTTGGGCGGCCGGTCGAGCTCTGTCCCTGAAGATCTGCACCGGCCGTTGCAGGCCGTGGCTGGTTGGCTCTGACTGAGCTGGCTGAAGTTAAACCCGGCGAAGACGGAGGTCCTGGGCTTGAGTCGTGGTGGTCTGGGGTTGGGGCTCCCTCTCCCGACCTTCGACGGGGTGCCTTTGGTGCCAGCGCCGGAGGTGAGGAGTTTGGGAGTGCTCCTGGACTCCTTGTTAACTATGGAGGCCCAGGTGGCAGCCACTGCCAAGTCGGCCTTTTACCATCTTCGGCTGGTGCGGCAGTTGGTTCCCTTCCTCGACCACAGTGATTTGGCCACAGTGATCCATGCGACCGTCACCTCAAGGCTAGACTACTGCAATGATCTCTACATGGGGCTGCCTTTGTCGCAAATCCATAAGAACATAAGAACATAAGAGATGCCAATGTTGGATCAGGCCAAAGGCCCATCCAGTCCAACACTCTGTATCCCACAGTGGCCAGAAGGTGCAGCTGGTGCAGAATGCTGCGGCCAGGCTGCTGATGGGTCTTCCTAGTAGGGACCACATCCAGCCTGTGCTGAAAGCGCTGCACTGGCTGCCAATAGCGTACCGGATTCAATTCAAAGTGCTGGTTCTTACCTTTAAAGCCCAATATGGTCGGGGTCCAGCTTACCTAAGGGACCGCCTTTCCTCATATGTTCCCCCGCGAGCACTACGGTCTGGGACTCAACACCTCCTGGCGATGCCAGGTCCCAAAGAGGCCAGGCTGGCCACTACCAGGGCCAGGGCTTTCTCAGTGGTGGCTCCTACCTGGTGGAATGAGCTCCCGGAGGAGATCCGGGCCCTGCGGGACCTTGCACAGTTCTGCAGGGCCTGCAAGATGGAGCTCTTCCGCCAGGCGTATGAGTAGGAGCCACCACTACCATCACTACTGTTCCATCATAACCTGGCCCTGGAAGAAGGAACATCACTGTTTTTCAGATCAGATGATGCTGAGTAGGTAGAGCAGTTGTAATAGAGCAGTTGTAATATGCCATCGGGTGGAATACCATGTTAGAACACCCAGAGCACTTTTGTTAATAATAATGTTACTGTACTGTAGTGATTTTAAATGGTTTTAAAATATGTTTTATATTGGCTTATGCCTCCTTGTAAGCCACCCTGAGCCCGCGTAGCAGGGAGGGCGGGGTATAAATTGAATCTATAAATAAATAAATATAAATTGGGCAAGTGCTTCAGACTGTTCAGGACCCCACTTCCATTTCCGATTCTTCTTCAAAAGAGTCCACAGACGGCGATTTTACTCAGAACACCCTTCTATGAACTCTCGAGAAAAATTCAATGTTCCTAAAATTGCTCTTAAGGAGTGGGCATCAATAGGGGGTGGCAGCTTCCCTATAGCTTCCACCCTTTGTGCATCAGGGGTTCTACCTTCTTGCCCTAGGCACACTCCTAGGTACTTTACTTCTTTTTGCACCAATTGGGCTTTATCCCAATTGATTTTAAACCCCGTTTCCTGCATAAGGTCTAAAACTGCTTTAGTTGCATTGCGCACAAATTATGTCATCAACATATGAGTTTGTAGCCTCCCTATACTCTCGAGGGAGCTTATCTAACATCTGGACAACATGTTTATGACATATGCTTGGTGAGAGATGCAAATCCTTTGGTAATCTATATACTAATAGCGAAAGGCGCCCCCAGCATGTGGATGTCTAAATCTGCACATCGGGAGCACCTGGGGGGCAGAGAGATTTTCCTGCGCATGTGGGGCAATGCCCAGGGGTGCAGAAAAATATGAAAAGTCGGAAAAATATTTAAATTACCTAAAAAGTAAAAATTAAAAGAGCGTTCCCTGCACATGCACAGAGAACGCTCTGGGAACTGGTGGGCCGGCGGCTGGAAGGCTCTCAGGCCTCGCCATCAGAGCTGGGGTGGGGGAAGGAGATCAGTGGGGCACAAGCCAGGGGGGAGGAGATTGGAAGGCCCGAGCAGCTGGAAGCCACTCGTACCTCGCTGCCGGAGCGGGAAGGAGGAGATCGATGGGACCTGAGGTAGGGGGAAGAGTTCAGCGGGGCCCGGCGGCTGGAAGCCGCTCGGGCCTCAGATCAGCGAGGCCACTTAGGCCTTGCCGCAGAAGCCTGGGGGAAGGGGGGGAGGAGACTGGGGGAGGGGGAGAGGAGATCGATGAGGCCTGGCAGCTGGCAACTGCTTGGGCCTCGCCATAGGAGCCAGGGTGGTGGTGGAGGGGGGATGGAGAAGACCGGGGACGAGGGGAATCGGTGGGCTCGGTGGCTGGCAGCCACTCAGGCCGTGCCGCCAGTGTCGGGGGGGAGGCTTACCTGCTGCTGCTTCCTCCTCCTGCTGCTGTGTGTGGAGCTCTTCTTCCCCCCCCCCGCATCGCTGGTCCCCTTTTTTGTCTTTTATAACAATATTGCCTTCCACGAAATGTGAAGGCAAATTTATACCAACAGGATTGAGCATAAGCGAGGCAGGTCTAGAACCTGAAGTCCTACACATTGTGCCCACTGCCCCGAAGGCACAATTGTCCTATATCAGGACTCCAAACCCGGCCATCTTTGGTTCTATCTCCTGGGATGTGTACCGGCTGGATCCCCCATTCTTTTGGGTCTCCTCAGGTGTGCTGGCCAAGCCATCTGCTTCTCTTCACCACGAACCCATCTCTTCAGAAAAGATAGTCATACCCCCTCCTTCTCAATGCTTCACCCTCTTTTGTCACTGATCTCTTTAAGATTGCTTCACCTCTTTATTTCCTGGCTCTCTGGGGTTTGTGTGATATTTTATTTATTAGCTGAATGTATTAGGGTTGTTTTCTTAATAAATTTCACAAAAGACATTTCCTGTCTGCTGTCTGTGCAGTTTCGAGACTCTGACTCTGGCATAGTTGGTGTGTGATACTTAGCTTACATTCCTATTAAGCAAATGGTCTCTTAGTTGATTCTCCCCCATCATAACTTAGACAGAGACCCAGTGTTGCAGCTAACAATGCAATAGAATAGTTCATGTATCTGAAAAGGATCTAGCAGTCATACAATACCAACTATTCAAAAAACAAAATATTTATATAGAGTTGCACCATCCAATTGATTCCCCCCCTTTTTTTCATTCTTTCCCCCCAAAGCTAAAGTGTAGTTAAAGGGAAAAATGATTTTAGCATTTCAATTTGACATACTATTGACAACACAAACATGCTGATAGGACTGGGGTAGTCTATATCCAACAAGCTGTATTCATTTCTTTGTATCATGGAGACTACGTGGGATAGGAAGGTTATGTAAGTGTTTACAGGAACGGACATGTATTAGCTAACTGAACAGCAATGTCAAAGTAGTAGAATCAGAGAAGCAGAAAATCAAATGCTTCTAAGATATGTCACTGAAAGTTCTTCTGTAGGAATTTTTTTTACTATCAGCATTGCATTATGAAGCTAGTTTGTTTTTTTTTTTTTTTTTTAAAATGAAGTTCCTTTGCCTGGCTATGGAAAACTGAAATTACCGCAATAAACCATAGGAAGAAATGCTGATAGAACACCTCTCATGCCAAATGTACAGAGGTGTATTCTACAAATAAAATCAACTAGACTTGAGCAGATTAATCTGGTCCTCTACCATAGAATCTGAGGCCAATCTCAACAAATTCTGTTAGAATCCTGCACTTTCAATGTGCACACCAGAAACATTTAATATTATATTATAATAATATTTAGCATTTTATATAGCATGTTTCAAGCATTCTAGGTGCTTCATATGAATTCTCTCAGTAACCCGCTTCAGTTTCTCTCTGAAGTTAACATTCCTCATATAGAAAATACAGGGTTGAGACTCAAGATATTAGTTTGCCAAATGCAGAAAAGATTTGCATTAGGTGGGGAAAGAGGTGGTTAACCTTTCTTCCTCCAACTCTTAACCATTCCTCCCTGACAACTCCCCCTGGATGCTTTCCTGAATCACAGCTGGATTTACACAGATGCTAAGTAAACAGCAATTTAGAGCCTCCAATTATAAGGGTACCTTAAATACAAAAAATGCAAAAACAGAAAACCAAAACATTGGGGGGGGGGGGAATGCTATGGGGCATGGCTTAAGGGCTTCGCATGAAATAGTGAAGTACCCTATGCCAAAATGATGTGCAGGTTTATGTGTCTCTGTCCTCTGAGTTACTGCTTGTCATCTCAAAGACCAGAGGGGGGAAAAAGGAAATGATGCACCCATCCATCGTGCCTGAACCCAGACCATGTTGAAAATCTAGCCTCCTTCAATTGCCTTTTAATTCTACTATACTTACCTGAGATGCTGTTGGCCATGAATGTAGGAGAAATCCCCTAATAAGTTATATGCAAACATTGTTTTTATTAATAACTGAAACTTTTATGTAAATTTAAGATGGCCCTCTCTTTTTATTGATAGCACATACAGGGGATCTAGTCTTCCTTTCAAGTAAATAGGGTATTTCAGTTGCTATCTATAATGGTTTTGAATTGCTGTAAGCTACTTTTGGAATTGTTTTGACTGAGCAGTAATAAAAAAATACATACCATTGATGTCAATACATAGGGATGTCAAAATTATCTAAATTACTTTTATTCACCCATGTTTCATTTCAAGGTTACCTGATTATTTACAAATACTTCCATTAACATTGAAGTAAGTGTTAGCAATATCTACAAATTACAGTTGGTTGGGAAATTAAAAATGGGGGAAAGTTTATTATAATTTGAAATAAAAAGTGTTATTAAACACATTTTAACACTAATTATTTAAGGGGGGAAGAACCAAGGACATTACATTCTGAAATAAGTCGCAAGAATCACACTCTTTTGTGAAATATAAAGTGAGCATTGTTTTCCTTACAGGTAGATAAAATGCCACTAAATCCATCTATAAAGGAGACTAACTAGGTAAAATATTAGGAGATCTGTGATTCAAAAGTGAGCAAGGCTTTCTTTTTCTCATATGGCAGAGTTACACACAGGAAGCATATAGTAATATAAAATACTTAACCAAGTTGATGGGTATGCAGACTGATTGGGAAATCCCCCTAAATACTAATATCTAAAATTTCAATCTACTCAATCGCAGCTGGGGAGAGTTCAAAGAGCTCTGTCACATCTCCTTGGAAAGCACAATGCTCACATTCCTGCGACAGATGGAAAATTGTTAAGCAGGCTGAACATGAGAACATAAGAGAAGCCAATGTTGGATCAGGCCAATGGCCCATTCAGTCCAGCACTCTGTCACACAGTGGCCAAAAATACCAGGTGCCATCAGGAGGTTAGCAGTGGGGCCAGGACACTAGAAGCCCTCCCACTGTTGCCTCTCCCAAGCACCAAGAACACAGTGCATCACTTGCCCCAGACCGAGAGTTCCTATCTATACCTTGTGGCTAATAGCCACTGATGGACCTCTGCTCCATATGTTTATCCAATTCCCTCTGGTAGCTTGTAGCCACCACCACCTTCTGTGGCAGTGAATTTCATGTGTTAATCACTCTTTGGGTGAAAAAGTACTTCCTTTTATCTGTTCTAACCTGACTGCTCAGCAATTTCATGGAGTGCCCACGAGTTCTTGCATTGTGAGAAAGGGAGAAAAGTACTTCTTTCTCTACCTGCTCTATCCCATGCATAATCTTGTAAACTTCTATCATGTCACCCCTCAGTCTTCGTTTCTGCAAACTAAAGAGCCCCAAGCGCTTTAACTTTTCTTCATAGGGAAATTATTCCAACCCTGTAATCATTCTAGTTGCCCTTTTCTGCACTTTTCCCAATGCTATAATATCCTTTCTGAGGTGTGGTGACCAGAACTGCACACAGTATTACAAATTAGGTTGCACAATTGATTTATACAGGGGCATTATGATACTGGCTGCTTTGTTTTCAAACAATCATTCGGGTCCTGGTATTTTGCCCCATTTAAACAACAGGTTTGCACAACTGTCAAAGCCTATCTGTACTCTATTAGCCATCTTCCATACTTTATGTGGCAAGTCAAATCCTGTGGACCTCTCATTGATGTTTATCAGGTTATGGATACTGGGTGGAACTGACTGCATCCATGTTTGCAACCATTCATTCCCTATACAAAATTTTGTGATTGCAGGATTTTGTGATTGCAGGATTTGTGCAGATCTTATTACTGGTTGTCGGGATCTTAGTCTGGATAGGCCCACATCAGCCATGTCTTTGTGGATGGGCAATTCTCTGATTTCAATTATCTTTCTATATTCACCAAAAAATAAAAAACCACACACATCTTGTCTTTGGAGATGTGGGGAAGTGATGTTGCCCAATGTGGGTAGCCAATAGGTTGGAGTGGGTTGAATACACCCACTGATGGTTCTCATAGTTTCATTGAGTTGGACATCAAGTTTGTGGACGTGGGGTCTGTTGAGCCACACTGAAGCATAATATTCCACAGTACTATACACCAACCCCAAATCTGAGCATCTAAATGTTGTAGCAGATGCACCAAGTTGTACCACATAATTTTTGGAGAATGTTGTTTTGTGTGCATATTTTCACTGCCACATTAGTAAGATGGTATTTATAGCTGAAGGGGTTCTATGAAAAAAGCTCACAGGGGGAAAAAAGCCCACATGAAAAAAGTCCACAGAAAAAAACCCATGGTCATAAATGCTCACAGGAAAAAAGCCCACACATGGGAAAATACCATGTAAAGCGCCATAGATGTTTATAATTGTGGATAACCATTCATCTCCATTTATGAGAATGAACAGGTATTACCTATATTATATATTGTTATTTTAGAATTAAAACATATATTCACAAGCAACAGTTTGTTTTGCGATTTTATCAAGTATAATTAAATAATAATTTTGCTATATTATTAGTAAAGTACTTCAATACTACACAAAAGGGGCATGTACGAAGAGGGCTTTAATGCTCTTGAGTGTACAGTCTTGGAAGGGAAAATACAGGAAATAAAAGTGACCATTTTGTTATCAACAAACTTTATTAAGAAGGAAAAACAATAATAACAGAAATTAAACCCTATATAGAAATATTTTAAATAAAATTAAATACTTTAAGTTTATTAATTTACCATTTGTCAACATTTGTAATGTTGGTATGAAGTAATTTCTGAAGTAAAGACAGAAAGTTGTTAAATTATGTAAAGACTGTTTAGTAAACACAGCTTCTGAATGACTATATGGCTTAAAATTCTTCCAATAATTAATATTATTTACACTTAAGAGCATTAAACCCCTCTTCATACAGGCCATTTTTGTGTAGTAATGAAGTACTTTACTAATAACATAACAAAATTATTATTTAATTAGGAATAAGGCCTGTTGTGGAAATAAATACAACGAGCTCTAGAAAGAGGCTCTGGGAGGGTGTCCTGGCCTTGGCCACTCAGCATCAATTTGCTGTGGCAACTTCAGTGGGGTATAATGACACAGAGTACAAAAAATTAATTACAAAAATTAGGACAGCAGAGATCCTACCCAAGATTCTATCTGATCATAATCCAATAGAACTAATCTGGAAGATTGGAGAAAAAGAAGATGGAGATTAAATGATACATTATTGTTACAAGATGAAATGATACAAAAATGCAAGAAGGATTTGATGGAATATTTTAATATGAATAACACAATTGGAATCTCTATGACAACAATATGGGAGGCTAGCAAGGCCTACATAAGAGGAAATTTATTGGCTATAGCTGCAAGAAAGAAAAAGGAGAAAAAAGATTCTATAAAGAAAATAACATATAAAATGAAGACATTAGAACAAGAACATAAAGTTACTGGAAATAAGAAGACATTTGTGACGACCCCTTAACTGGGGAGGTCTGGGTTTACTTTAAATTGTTCTTTCAGTTTTGTTTTACTCTATATATCCGGCTGCCACCAGGAAATTTTAAAAGGATTTCCAAACCTTTATGCTTTCTCTATTTCTGGGTAGGAATGTCGAGGGTTTTAGGCGTTCACGAAGGTCTATGTGGTCCTGGGAAGTATTTCTTTTACAGTGGGTAATTTTAAATAAAAGAGGATTTATTGAAGTAATTCACAAATAAAAGATTAACTCATTGTAACCAGGAAGGCTTAAATACTGAACACATGCTTGGTGTATAACACTCTTTTCTCTTTTACTGACAGGGATCTGGGCATGTCACTTTGTAACAATATTTTCCTTAGGCCATATACGTTAACTGTTTCTTATACATTCAACTTCAGCTTATTACATTTTCAACACAGACGGCTTCTCTCACAGACTTCAGAACTTAACAACCCCACAGGGAAGCTTTTTCTTCTCTCTCATACCTAGCTTAACTTTTTTTCAACTGTCTTTTTCAACTGTCCAAACTCTAACAGTCACTCCTGATAGACATTCAAATCATCCACACAGCATCCATTCCAAAACCCCTCCCCCTCTTTGTCACTCACCAATCATATCACTTGCCTGAGTCCAGCACTCTAGATTATCATCACAGCCATGCAAACCGAACTTTTAAAGCCACACACACACAGTTAAACATGAAATCATTACAACATTAAAGGAAATGAGACAATTAAGAATCAATTGAAATTATTAGAAATAGAAGAAATGCAGAAAAAACTAAAATACTTAAAACAAATATATTTTGAATCTGCAAACAAGCCTGGAAGATACTAAGCACATTGTCTAAGAAAAGAAAGAGAAAAAAGGTTACCTGGGATCAGAAAAGGAAACCAGCAGAACAAGAAATTAATGAACAAATAAAATAATTTCTTCTCAAACGTATATAAAGAAGAGTCTATCAATGAGGAAGGACTGGAGAAATATCTATATAAGGTTCCAATTAAAAATTTACGTTTGAACATAGAGGAAGCTTAATCAAGTGATAACAACACAAGAAATAAATCATGTTACAAAAAAACCCCTCAAAAAAGATAAAGCACTTGGGCCAGATGGCTTGACAGCATCATATTATAAATGTTCTGAAGATATACTAGCAATACCTTTGCCAAGAGTTATGAATGTGCCTTTCCGCTCTTGATGTCCTTCAGTGCCTTGGAAATCTCATCAGCACTGAAATCCCCTGACAGCTCACAGTCTTCAGGGCAAGTGTGTTTCAAAATCTAGAGGGTTTTTTTTATCCTGATTGTAAAATCTCAGTCCTTCAGAGCTCTGGACAGGGATACCAATTGGGCAGCTACCTGGTTTGTTATTACCTCTGGATTTCCTCAGAGCACAGGTGGGCTTGCACCTAGTTTTTTCAACAGGCTCTAGGTTTTCCTACTGGAATGCCTGAAATATAAATTCGCAATTACTTCAGTCCATTTTTGTCGACATGTAGCATCAAGTTCATGGAGTAGTTCATCTGCTCCTTATGGGTCTTTGCAGTTGAGGAAATTTTTATACAACCTCTTGCTCTGATCACTGCAGCCGGGAATATATTCTTCCCAATATCATCAAGGAAAGTGCCTTTTGGCTGTAGATATGACAGCTCCAATGAATCGGCAGTAGTTATGTTTTAGAGGGACCCATTTAAGACACCTATCAAGATCTTCAAGGAAATCTTTCTAGTTCACCCTCTTAAAATTCCATCGTGGTCTTGGAAAAGACTTGATAACTGGTATTTGGATTCCTAGCTTGAGGTCAGTGCATACTGTGTGGGAAAGCCTCAAGAGCATGTCTGAATATAGGCAAGTGCAGACTACTCCAGTCAGATGAAACAGATGTTAAAAAGGGTTGGACTCTATTATTCTGTGCCACTGATTTGAAAGTGCCTGTCTTTAGCACTAAAAACATGATGCAAGCATTGTTCTTCAGCCCAGTCAACAAGTGCCTCACAATTCTTTATCATTGACTGTATATCTCCAACTTCCATGGTGGCTGTTAAAGTCATCAGCATATACAGAAGGATGAGGGTAGGTTGATAAGACATGTGCTGGCCAGGAAAATGCAGAAGTTTTGTAAACATTGACAACATATACTTCCCTAGCTTTTACTACAATTGTGTGGATGTCATTGTGGACATTGGTCAATACCAGCTTAATAATAGCAGTCAATATGAACCTGGGTTGCTAATTTCAATCTTCCATCCTGGCATTTTGGGTTGGGCACTTTAAATAATTCTTTTGAATCAAGCAAAAGAGAGAGTATTCTGGTGACTAATGCCCATCTGATACCAAAGAATGAAGAGAAAGAGCCATTCATTTGATGCTGAGACCCAGTACAGGATGAGACATATATTGGGCAACCCATGGTTATTGAGACCATGGTTTATTGCCTTAGTCTTCAATATGATACCCTACATAATAGACCTGGAGAGGTGTTTTTTTGTTGTTTGGTTTTTTTGCATTTACTGGAATGAAGGAATTGGGATTACTTCCTGGTCTTGCTCTTCAGATCCAAACATTCGAAGGAACATCTGTAGAGGTAATTGGATCTGCTTTCCTTAGTATCCTTTGTCAGTTGGAAGAGCATCTATATACAGATTTCTATATGTATAAGTCTCTATGGTGAAAGGAAAGTACAATGGTGAAAGGAAAGTCCGATGCTGCAAAAAACAATACTGCATAGAAACCTGGAATGTAAGATCTATGGATCAAGGTAAGCTTGACGTGGTCAAAAATAAGACGGCAAGACTGAACATCGACATCTTGGGAATCAGTGAACTAAAGTGGATGGGAATGGGAAAATTTAACTCAGAAGACCATTATATCTACTACTGTGGCCAAGAATCCTATAGAAAAAATTGTGGCCTTTAAAGTCAACAAGAGAGTGTGAAAGGCAGTAATGGGATACAATCTTGAAAATGACAGAATGATCTTGATCTGAATCCAAGGCAAACCATTCAACATCACAGTAATCCAAGTCTATACCCCAACCACTGATGCAGAAGAGGCTCAAGTGGATCAGTACTATGAAGTTGTCCTCATAGAACTACTGTTGTCCTCACAGAACTAACACCAAAAAAAGATGTCCTCATCATCATAGGGGATTGGAATGCTAAAGTAGGAAGTCAAAAGGTAACTGGAATAATGGACAAGTTTGGCCTTGGAGAACAAAATGAAGCAGGGCAAAGGCTAACAGAGCCAGAATAATGAGGCAGACAAAAATGTTGGGTTTAACTATAGGGCCACTTTACTAACTCACAACTTTAACTGGAACCAACAGCAAGGGCAACACAGCTTGCGGTATGGTCAAGGCTAGGGGTCAAGGACCCTTCCCTTACCTCATGAAATAGGGAGAGCCACCCTGTCCCAAGTGGGAGGCATCAGCAGTGGCTCTCACCCAGCCAGCTAGCCATTGCAGGACAACCCTGTAGCCCCATCCCCCAAGCCGCACGGCTCAAAGGGAGGACCTAATCAGGGTGGTCCCGAAGGCAGTCTGTTTTCCCCGCCCCAGGCCACAAAGTCCAAAGACTGTACTCACATGACCCCTTCAATCACAAATAATGGATGTCAGCTGGTGCTCACTGAACTGCATATAACCCTGCCTAACCAAAAGTGACTGACCTAACTAACGCAGCCCACCCATACAAACACCTGCATCACTGCCACAGTACAGAGTAGGTGTGTGGGGGGGGAACCCGCCTATTGCCAAGCAGGAAGGGGCGAAAAATTCCTACCCGGCCCCCTAAACCGAGCGACTAGCTGAAGCCTGCACTACTAACAGGGTGGGAGGGTGGGCCGAAGACCAAGTGGGAATGCTGCTGAGGAGGCGAGGGGCTGGGCTTTTCTTTTTTTTTAAGTACCCATAGGTACACTTTTATTAATTTTTTTAATCTACAACAAACAAATCTACACACTACAAACAGACACTCTACTACACATAACATATATACCAAGAGTGCAGTTACATTATATGCTTATATGCAATTACTTAATTAATAAAAACTCTATATCAAATACTTTCCATTCTTCTATCTTCTGTGTTCTCAAGTCCATTGCGCTATTCTTGCCTAGTCTTCTATTACATTTGCATTATACCAATCATAAAACTTTTTCCATGTTTTTTGAAATGTCCACTCTTTACTTAATCTCATTTCTAGAGTCAGTTTATCATTTTCTGCTGTTTCAAAAAGTTTATTCACAAACTCCTGTTTCGTTGGTATCACCATGGTTTTCCAATATTTGGCATATAAGATTCTTGCCGCTGTCGTCATATAAACAGTCAAATACCTATTCGCTTTTTCATAATCCTTTGGAAATATATTCAACTGCAAGACCTCTGGAGTAAATTGAATCTTTGCTCTTAGTATCTTCTCCATCAAACTATGGACCCATTTCAAAAACATTTTAGTAACATCACATAGCCACCACATATAGTAAAATGTACCCCTTTTACTCTTACATTTCCAACATTTATCAGAACAGTTAACCTTTTGCTTAGCCAGTCTATCAGGTGTAACATACCATCTATAAAACATCTTGTACATATTTTCTTTATATGTTATAGCATTAGTCATTTTAATATTTTTCTCCCAAATCTGCCCCCAGTCTTCAAGATTTATAGTATGCCCTGGGCCGGGCTTTTAAGCCTTTTGGCCCCACCCCTGCAGATACCCGTATGTGGCATTTTGGCACCTAAATCAAGGCCTGCCTCATCCAGCTGGGAGGCACCTCCCCAGCCCCAGGGCCACAAAGGCCTGGGCCTGTTTGAACTGGATTGTCAAGAGAACACGCTGGTCATAGCATACACTCTCTTCCAACAACCTAAGAGATGACTCTACACATGGACATCACCAGATGGGCAACACTGAAAATCAGATTAACTATATCATTTGCACTCAATGTAAGAAAGCAAAGTGGCTTTCTGATGAGGCTTTACAAATAGCAGAGGAAAGAAGGAAAGCGAAAGGCAAAGGCGAAAAGGAAAGATTTACCCAACTGAATGCAGATTTCCAGAGAACAGCAAGGAGAGATAAGGAGGCCTTCCTGAATGAACAGTGCAAAGTAATAGAGGAAAACAATAGAATGGGAAGGACTAGAGATCTCTTCAAGAAAGTTGGAGAAATCAAGGGAGCGTTCCATGCAAAGCTGGCCATGATAAAGGACAAAAACGGTAGGGACCTAACAGAAGCAGAAGAGATTAGGAAAAGATGGCAAGAATACACAGAAGAACTATACAAGAAAGACCTCGATGTCCTTGACAACCACGACGGTATAATCACTGACCTCGAGCCAGACATCCTGGAATGTGAAGTTAAATGGGCCTTAGAAAGCATTACTAACAACAAAGCTAGTGGAGGTGATGATATCCCAGCTGAGCTATTCAAAGTCTTAAAAGATGATGCTGTTAAAGTGCTGCACTCAGTTTGCCAGAAAATTTGGAAAACACAACAGTGACCACAGGATTGAAAAAGGTCAGCTTACATCCAAATCCCAAAGAAGGGCAATGCCAAGAGATGTTCAAACTATCGCACAATTGCACTCATTTCACATGCTAGCAAGGTCATGCTAAAGATCCTACAAGCTAGGCTTCAGCAGTACTTGGATAGAGAACTGCCAGAAGTACAAGCTGGGTTTCAGAGACGTAGAGGAACCAGAGATCAAATTGCCAACATTCACTGGATTATGGAGAAAGCAAGAGAGTACCAGAAAAACATCTACTTCTGCTTCATTGACTATGCTAAAGCCTTTGATTGTGTGGATCACAACAAACTATGGCAAGTCCTTATAGAGATGGTACTCACCAGACCACCTCACATGTCTCTTGAGAAACCTGTATAAGGGTCAAGAAGCAACAGTTAGAACTGGATATGGAATAACTGATTGGTTTAGCATTGGAAAAGGAGCACAACAAGGATGTATATTGTCACCTTGCTTATTTAATTTATATGTAGAGTACATCATGCAAAATGCCGGCCTGGATAAATCACAAACTGGAATTAAGATTGCCAGGAAAAACATCAATAACCTCAGATATGCAGATGATACCACTCTAATGGCAGAAAGTGAAGAGGATCTAAAGAGCCTCTTGCTAAGATTGAAAGAAGATAGCGAAAAAGTTGGCTTGAAACTCAACATCAAAAAAACTAAGATCATGGCATCCGGCCCCATCACTCCTTGTCAAATAGAAGGGGAAGACGTGGAAGCAGTGACAGACTTCATGTTCCTGGGATCTAAGATCACTGCAGACAAAGACTATAGCCATGAAATTAAAAGATGCCTACTCCTTGGGAGGAAAGTGATGGCAAATCTAGACAGCATAATAAAAAGTAGACACATCACCCTGCTAACAAAAGTCCATAAGATCAAAGCAATGGTATTCCCAGTAGTAATGTATGGTGGCAAGAGTTGGACTATAAGGAAGGCCGAGTGCGGAAGAATAAATTATTTTGAATTATGGTGCTGGAGAAGACACTTGAGAGTCCCTTGGACTGCAAGGAGATCAAATCAGTCAATCCTAAAAGAAATCAACGCTGACTGTTCCCTGGAAGGCCAGATACTGAAGCTGAAGCTCAAATACTTTGGTCACCAAATGAGAAGGGAGCACTCACTGGAAAAGACCCTGGTGCTTGGAAAGATTGAAGGTCAAAGAAGAAGGGGACGGCAAAGGATAAGATGGTTTGACAGTGTTATCAATGCAATAAACATGAAATTAAGCAAACTCTGGAACATGATGGAAGACAGGAGGGCCTGGGGTGATGTGGCCCATGGGGTCGTGAAGAGTCAGACTTGACCGTGCGAGTGAACAACAACAACAAAAAAAATATGCATAAATTTCTATACAGTTATTCAATCAATTACACAGACATGAAGAGTGCATGCTCTCACATTTCTCAATGCATGTTCCATGCACAGGTATAGCTACACCAACAGAAGTGTATAGTAAAACCATGGGTTAGCTTGCCAACCTCAACCTAGTCCATGAAGAGACCGGATCCACCTTACCGGAACCCATCTTGGAACTGGGAACATCACATGAGGATTTTCTATTTTCACTGACAATGTTTCTGAAAAGTGAACACCGCATGTGTGATACACAGGCACTAGTGACACACCAGTGGCCCACACTACTTTCATCTATGGGTAAATAACTGTTGCTAGTAGGCAGCAATAGAAATCCCTGTAATTTAGCACCTATACCACAGTCAGGAAAAGATGAATATCCACAGGGGTTTTTTCAGGCCGGAGCCCTCCAGAGCGCCGCTCCGGCAGCCCGCGTGGCAGCAAGCCCCTCCCCCGGGTCCCCCGAGCACGCGCAGGAGCGCTGTAGCTCTGGGGAGGCCCGGAGAGCCCCACCCTCGGGTCCCCCACCCTCGGGTCCCCCGAGCCGCGTGGGAGTAATGAGGCTTGGGGGAGGCCGGGAGAGCCCCACCCCTGCGTCCCCCGAGCCCACGCAGGAGCGCTGTGGCTTGGGGCA
>NW_015167535.1:1142975-1150364 GCF_001447785.1 Gekko japonicus | reverse complement strand
TCCTCTCCTTTCCCTTTCCTTCCTTCTTCCCTTCTCTCTTTCTTTCTTTCCTGCCTTCTTCTCTTCTCTTTTACCCTCCTTTCCCTGTTTCCCTCCATCTTCCCTTCTCTTTCTTTCTCTCCTTCTTTCCTTCTGTTTCTTTCCCTCTTTCCTTCCTTCTTTCCGTCTCTCTACTCTATCTCTTTCCTTCTGTCTTTCCTCCTGTGGCCCAACTCTAGTGAGAAGGGATTTAAAGTTTAAACCCCTTCTCTCTTCGCTCCCCCCCCCAAGGGAAGGGGAGGGAAGGCTTTTGAAGATGCCTCCCCCCCCTTTTGCTTCCCCTTCTGCCATCACTTCCGGTGATGTCAGGGGGCGTGGCATATGCTAATAGCTCAGTAGCTCATTAGCATGCTAATGAGCTCCTGCAGCTCTTTTTCTATGAAAAGACACCTGAATATCCATGTCACACCATCCCTCAGAACAAAACAGGACCTCAGCCTCTAACTGGACACAAGCACAGAGGTATGACTATGTTGGGGAAAATTGGTAAAAAAATACTTAGATATTCAGAGTTTGGCAATGGATCTTTGCTTCACTGGAGAGGAGGCATTTCTTTCTGAGTAAAAATCTTTATTTCTAGGGGGAAAGGGTACATAGGAAAACCACAAAATAAAAGAGATACCTAGAACTACATCTTCACATCTTTACAGCTACAAACAAGCAGCGCATATGGTCACACAATAATGGAGATTCTCCTTCTTCTTGACCCCTAGAAGGAAGTCACCTGATTGCATTAACCAATCAATGTTACAAAATGGACTTTAGTTTTCCTAGGCTATCTGTCCATTGGCTCTGTGCCAGGTTCCTTCTGGGTCAGGCTAAACAATAGCACACAAGGTATACAGATTAACCCTATAATGACTAGAATCTAGACCTTACAACTCATATATTTCCAGCAGATTTCTCCATGCACGCTGCATCATTTTCAAATGTTCCCAAGCATGCAACATGAAGAGTACCACTGCTGGGGGATGAAGGCCGTATTAGGAAGCAGGAGACAGAGCTGCTAGAGGGGTGAGTGTTTTTTTACTTGCTTTCAGCTGAGGGGATTCAGCTGAGGATATTGTGTGGGAGGACTGTGTTCGGGAGTGTGTGAAAGCGATTAGAGTTGTTGCAGAGTCCTGGATGCTTGAGAGAGGGAGAGGAAGGGGCTGTGATTGACTGTAATTCAGTATTTAAGAAAGCACCTTGCCAGAGGCACGAGCCAAAGGGCGAACTAAAGGGCTCTTTGCCTTTGGCTCTTCGCCTAGGGATTCTTAGACTAGGGGCTCTGTAAGAAGCCCAAGAAGAGCCAGAAAGCCAAGGCCCTAGGCTCTGTCTTCCCTGTAAGGTACGCTGACTCCGACAAGAAAAACCACATAAATACAAAGGGTTTTAAAAGGGGGATTATATTTACTTATTTTAAAAGAATTATGAAGCCAGAATGCCAGCAGGGGGTTGGGGGCTATCCAGTGTTTTGCACGGAGTGTCATATGTATGACTATCTGCCCACTGGACAGAAGTCTTGGGTGTGTGCTCGGTGCAAGGAGCTCCTGGTTCTCAGGGAACGTGTTTGCTTCCTTCAGGCCAATGTGGCTGACCTGGAGAAGCAGAGACAGTCAGTTAGGCGCATAGAAAAGACTCTCGGGGACTTGATAGATATGTCCCACTCTAGATCTGGCAGCCCCGCTGCTGTCAGGGAGCATGAGGGTCAAGGAGAAACAGGGCACCGTGCTGAGGATAAGGGGAATGTGCCCTCAGAAGGGACCTCTTTCCCAGCTGGTGAGCGGGTATCCTTTTGCACCAAGGAACCATCCCTTGGCAGGGTGGGAGGGGGGCTCTTGCTAGTTGGTGATTCGATCCTTAGGCAGGTAGATAGCTGGGGGGTGAACCCACGTACTGACCGTATGGTGACTTCCCTGCCTGGTGCAAAGGTAGTGGACATTATGTGTATTCTATTTTTTTTAATTAACATTTTATTGATAAGTAATTAGTAACAATACAGAAATTTCAACTGTGAAAATTTTGAATAGATAAAACAAGCTTTTCAAAGAATGTTTTCATATAATAGTATAATACAATTTGAATGGTAAGTAACATAGTGCAGTTCTAGTTTCAACTTAAACGTTTAATTCATTATGCTTTGAACAAAAACAGGAACATATACAATGGTTCACATTTTGGTGTTAAAACTGACTATATATATATACGTTTCGATGCTATCCTTTGACACAACAGGCCACAACCCTTAGTAATTGTGAAATTCATACAGGGTACATATGTAAGATAATATTTTAATATCCTGGTGTGAAATGGATTGAGGTAAAAATCAGTAAGATTAATCATAACCACTTAATGTAGTTATTCCAAGTTGATTATATGAATTTCTCATTTGATAGAGACTCTATTATTGGATACCATTTAGCATTAAAACCAGAATCTACAGGACGTCTGCTATTTTTGTTGATCTTGTCCGTGATGCTCTCCATGATGAACTGATCCCATAATTTTTTATGCCAAGTGTGAATGTTTGGAGGAGAAGGATCTTTCCAAACTGTGGCTATGTATAGTCTGGCAGCATATAGCATTGTCTCTAATATTTCTTTGTGATGATGTTGAGCTATTTCTTGAGGCCAGAAGCCCAAAAACAAATGCTCTGGTCTCATGGGAACTGTAATATCCAAAATGTCTTGAATATTTTTTAGGACTTCTATCCAGAATTTGCGTACTTTTTCACATTCCCAGAAACAATGTGCAAAGGTTCCTATTTCTTTGCCATTTTTCCAACACTGAGGTGTATATCTGGAGGTCATATGAGACAATCTCTGTGGTGTCATGTACCATCTAGTTAGTATTTTAAATTTATGAAAGTCCATTGACAAAGAATTTGGGGTGTTGCTTTTATTCCTCCATATTTTCATCAAGAACCAGGTCACAATCTTGTTCTTTATGCGTATTCTAGATAGTGCTGGGTAGGAGCCAGTAGTCGTGGTACACGTCGGCACCAACGATGTGGGGAAATGTAGTCATGAGGTCCTGGAGGAGAAATTTAGGCTGCTGGGCAGGAAACTTAGGTCCAGAACCTCCAAGGTAGCTTTCTCTGAAGTGCTACCTGTTCCACGTGCAGGGCTGGAGAGACAGGCACAGATCAGGAGTCTCAATGCGTGGATGAGATGATGGTGTAGGGGGGAAGGTTTCAAGTTTGTTAGGCACTGGGATGTTTTTTGGAACAAGAGGGAGCTGTACAGGCGAGACGGTCTCCACTTGTCCGGAAAAGGAACCAGGCTGCTGGCACTTAAAATCAAAAAGGTGGCTCATCCCTCCTTTTTCCTTTTTGTCTCGGAGAACTTTTCACTTAAATGAACAAATCCTATTGAGGCAGACTCAGCATGGGTTCTGTAAGGGAAGATCTTGTCTCACTAACCTGTTAGTGTTCTTTGAGGGGGTGAACAAACATGTGGACAGGGGGGATCCAATAGATATTGTTTACCTTGACTTCCAGAAAACTTTTGATAAAGTTCCTCATCAAAGGCTCCTAAGTAACCTCAAAAATCATGGGATAAAAGGACAAGTCCACTGGACAAGTCCTTTTATGGATCAAAAACTGGCTATTTAATAGAAAACAGAGAGTGAGTATAAATGGGCAATTTTCTCAGTGGAGGGAGGTAAGCAGTGGGGTACCACAGGGATCAGTACTTGGTCCACTGCTTTTTAACTTGTTCATTAATGATTTGGAGCTGGGAGTAAGCAGTGAAGTGGCTAAATTTGTGGATGATACAAAGTTGTTCAGGGTGGTGAAAACCAGTGAGGATTGTGAGGCACTCCAAAGGGATCTATCAAGGATGGGCAAGTGGGTCAACATGGCAAATGGGGTTCAATGTGGCCAACTGCAAGGTGATGCACATTGGAGCCCAAAATCCTAAATATAAATACACATTGATGGGGTATGAACTGGCAAAGACTGATCAAGAGAGAGATCTTGGAGTTGTAGTAGATAACTCACTGAAAACGTCAAGACAGTGTGTGACTGCAATAAAGAAGGCCAATGCTATGCTGGGGATTTTTAGGAAGGGTATTGAAAACAGATCAGCCAATACAATACTGAGGGGAGACATGATTGAGGTTTATAAGATTATGCATGGGATAGAGCAGGTAGAGAAAGAGGTACTTTTCTCCCTTTTCCACAATAAAAGAACTCGTGGGCACTCAATGAAATTGCTGAGCGGTCGGGTTAGAACAGATAAAAAGAAGTACTTCTTCACCCAAAGAGTGATTAACACATGGAATTCACTGCCACAGGAGGTGGTGGCTACTACAAGCATGGATGGCTTCAAAAGGGAATTCAGTAAGCATATGGAGCAGCGGTCCATCAGTGGCTATTAGCCACAAGGTATAGATAGAACCTAGCAGTTTGAAAGCAAGAAATTGCAAGTAGATACATAGGTACCACTTCGGTGGGAAGGTAACAGCGTTCCGTGCGCCTTGGTGTTTAGTCATGCCAGCCACATGACCATGGAAATGTCTTCAGACAGCGCTGGCTCTTTGACTTTGAAACGCACCGCAACCCTAGAGTCGGATTCGACTGGCTTTCGAGCAAGGGAACCTTTACCTTTACCTATAGATAGGGGCTCTGGGGCAAGTGATGCTCTGTCTTCTTGGTGGTTGGGGGAATCAACAGTGGGAGGGCTTCTAATGTCCTGGCCCCACTGGTGGACCTCCCGATGGCACTGGTATTTCTGGCCACTCTGTGACACAGAGTGTTGGACTGGATGGGCCTTTGGCCTGATCCAACATTGGCGAAAGATGTGGTTTGCTGCCATTTCAAAAATTCGAACTGGACTTTCTGTGGTGTCAAACAGCCCCAATACAGAGGCAGAGCAGGACGGATTACCCATGAGTGCAAAACTGTTCACAGATGTTGATGTATGAACACCCACTTTCAATCCATCAGAGATCTGCTCATATGTTGGATCTAATAGTGCGTGTGACCACACCTCAAGTTGTCTATCAGACACATTGGGGAAGGTGGATGAAGCTCAGCACCTCTTACCCCAATTCATGTATAGATGAGGTTAAACAAAGCCAGCCAAATTTTGTGACTGAGTTTGGAGCTAGGATGGCATTGTTCAAAGGATAGTAGCCATGGACAACCTAATACATCTCACCCTCATACATGCTAATAGCTTATACTGTAAATCAGCCATTTATATAAACGAGTTAAACCCAAGTATAGTTGTCTTGACCTAGCTAGTATAGGATAGCCCAATCCCATTAAAAGCTAAGCAGGGTCAGCCCACGTTAGTATTTGATGGGAGACCACCAAGAAAGTCCAGGGTCATAATGCAGGGGCAGGCAATAGCAAACCACTTCTGAATGTCTCTTTCCTTGAAAGCACTATGGGGTTGCCATAAGTCTGCAGCAACTTGATGTACTTCTACCAACACCATGGTTGTATTTTGTCTTGATCTGGAAGCTGTGCTGAGACAAATGTGCTTCCCTATTCCAGTAGCTTTTACAGTTGCTGTTGGAGATACAAGAATTAAGATGACCCCTCTCTGACATTTCTGTCCTGTTCCAGTCTCAAAAGGGTTAGATGCAAGAACTTTGGTCTTTGAATAGTCTCCATCACATGCCAACCCCTAGCAAACTATTATAACAAGCCCACTTAACACCTCATTGAACAGCACTATCTGCTAAAGAAATGAGTTCAGGACTGATTACAGAAGTGATCCATGTCATAAGCATGAGCCGTGTCTGAGTATCTTCAGAAATAGGGGACAACCTGCCTTAGAAACCTGACCCTTCATAACATTAGATGGATTAAGCATGCCAACATTGCTTGTGGGAACTGGGCAAGCTTTCTAGCATTAACAATGGGAAGGTTTCAGTTCACAAAAGCTTTAGGGGATACCATCAAGTGCTTCAACCAGTCAGTCATTGCCCCTTGTGTTATGTAACATCCATTTTAGAAATGGTGACATCTGCTACTAATGCGGCATATGTTGCACTGAGAATACTTGAAGAGAGATTATATTAGCACCATAATGTTTACTGATTAGCAGCAATACATTATGCCTCCTCTCCTGTCATGCTCCAACTAGGCAGTCTAATTAGCACTCTCTAAAATATTACCATAGGCATGGTGGAATTCCTACATGTTGGCCAATGGAGGATTCTTGGTTGATGCTGTTCCTGGAATACAGAGCAAGGGGCACTGGAATACAGAGCAAGGGGCACAATATGAACTCCAACAGAAACACAGAGGTGGCCCATCACCAGTCTTTTATTTGGGCAAGGGGGACACAATGACTGGTTGAGACCATGGCCAGACAACTCACCAATGCAGATTGTTATCTGCTAATGTCTCCCACCTGCCACAAGTTTTGCAATGAGCCATGAACTCAAAACCCATTTATGCTTTGAGACATCACACATTCAGGCATCGGGTCAAAAATAAGACAGGGAAATGATCTCCTGCACTTTTGAAAGTTCATTTGCATCCTTTTGTTTTAAAAGTAAAATGTTCATAACAAATTGCATGTAAATTTATTCAACAACAATGAAATGCTTAATGCACAGTATAAATCAGCATCAGAAAAAATATCACCTCCCACTGACATTATTCCTTCAGCATATGCTTTGGACAGATGGAAAACTTGTAAAAACATTGAACAAGATAAAATGAAAGAAGCCTTGTATGTGTATGTCTGTGCACGTGTATATCTGCCTGTCACCTGCATGGGAGCCACCAGCAAGTCATTGGATGAGCTACTGTGATGTTCACTAGCATTCTACATACTCTGCCTGAATGCACTGATAACTGATCATTGATAAACAGTGCAACTTCCTGGGAGAATTTAAATATTAATTTGGCTGGAATGTTCTAGCAAAGGAACAACTGTATGTTGGTAGCAGGACACTGAGAACAGAAGTAGCAAGGCTGATGTCTGCATAAGTGAGTGGAAAAGAAGAGGAGAAAGAGACATGGGGCTGAGAAAGGGGGTAATAAGTGATGTGCATAAGAAGTGAGGAAATTCTAACTAAGAAGTTAGGCTGGGGGTCCTTATACAGAGCCTCAGAACTAAAAGGATTAGGCACTATCAGCAAGAATGATGGTTTAGAATCTGGTGATGGAACAGAAAGTGAAGTTGCTTTGTAGCCCAAAGGAGTGGGGAAGAGACTGAATTTCACATAGGGAAAGTTTAAGAGTGAACTCCTTACTTTTGGTGAATGTGTTTGGCTCCATCAAAAGACACACTGATTTCAGTGACTACCTCAAACGTGCTTGTACCAGAACTGTGCCAAAAAGGACACAAGATGCCAGTATGCAGTTAAGTACTTTATTAATAGCTGATCTATATCAAATAAACA
>NW_015167535.1:1004838-1142948 GCF_001447785.1 Gekko japonicus | reverse complement strand
ACTGCAATTAGTGTGAAGTGCTTCTAATAAGCAGCCTACCATGGCTAGCAGCATTTAGGATAAACCCACTGTGGTTCCAGGGGTGACCCTAGTCAATGGGCAACCAGGGTAGTGCCCTGGGCCCTATGATGGGGGAGGGGGCGACCATCCACAGCTCTGCCTCCCAAGTGAGGGGTGGGGAGAAGAAGAACAGCTTCCCACTGCTATTCATACTCACCTCGTCCAGGGCTCAGACAGCTAGCTCATATTGGATGTTCATTCCTACCTCTTCTTGGACTCAGGCAGCTGGTTACTAGTTGTGGCTCTCACATACCTCAAAGAGGGTAAGGGTGCCCCTTGTTTGGCCCCAGTGGGAAACTGGCCCTGCTTCTTCTTCATTATGAGGCAGATTTTCCCACCAAATTCTTACTTTCCTTCAGGTACTGAGCTAGCCCCCAGTAGCATGATAATATTTGTGGCTTTATAAATCTGAATGTCTCACCCTGTGCTCCACGGCCCTGTGTTCTTCCCGAGGTGCTTTCTCTTTTCTGCCTGGACACCCAGCTGGGAGTGGGAGCCCATCACCTTTGAATGCTGGGTCCCAGCACCACCAAACGCTTTTGCTGCAATGCCATCTGCATTCACGTGCTGAGGAGGAAGTGGGGACTGGCCAGCTCATCACGTTCACCCGACCCCATGCTGCTCGAGCACTCTTCCTCCGGCAGTCACAGCCGTCCCTCTCCTGCTCCTGACCGTCCTGCCGCCCGACTCCCAGTGCCTCGGGAGTGATGGGATGCTGGTAAGGTGGAGCCCCCCCGGCCCCCTCCTGGCCTGCTCACTGAGCCAGGCCAGCCAGGAGGTGGCAAGGGAGCCCTTGAAAGCCATCCCATCTGTTCTCCTGCCCTCCCGCTGCCCCCTCCTGGCCCACACCCCCAGGCGGGCGAGCCAGGGAGCGCCGGAGGGGACCCCCGCTACTGCTGCGCCCCATGCTTGTGCGGGAATGCTTCCTAGCCCCGTTGCATTCCTGTCCGCAATGGGCTTTTCTCCGTGTGTTTGTGTGTGTGTGTGTATATATATAGAAAGAGCCTATTCAACAGAGACCTAGGAAAAGTTATATTTTTCGGTTCTTAGCACTGAAGGAGAAGCAGAGTATTATGGATGAAACCTCTGGGCTACAAGGTTTACAGTGGCTTTGTTCACATGTTTCAGTTAAATTATGTATTCCTGCATGGATGTGCACCTATCCGTTTGTAAGAAACCCCCAACTGCATGTTCACTTTGCAAGTGAAACCAGGACCAGGACCTGGGTAAATGTGAGGCTTAAATCATATGCTGAGGTGTACATGCAATAAATGTAACTTGAAAATTGCTCAACACGTATAAAGAAAACAGTCAAGTATACATTGTGCACAGATTGTCCAAGTGTTTTCTGGAATGTTTGAACTGGGCTAAGGACAACTGGGTGAAATCACCTACACCTCCCTCTTCTGCTCTGCACATTCAGCTTCCACTCTTCACATTCCCAGAGGTGGGGATCTCTGTTACTGGGAGGGGGCTATTCTATTTTTACCCTTATGACAACCCTGTGTAGTGGGTTTAGATGGACCAGCCCAAAGCTACTCCATCCACTTTAACTTAATTCAGGCCCTGATCGCCTGGTTTCCAGTCTGCCCACAGCGATGAAACAACATCACAGACCAAAGAAGACTAATGGAAGTGAAAGCTGAAGAGATGGCAAGCCAAAGCATGATTAAAGTTGAAATAGCACGACTGAAATCATTACATTCACACTACTATTATGCCTACTTGAGTATGTTAGCAGGGTTAGAGTACATGCTATTTTATTAGCAGGCTGCATGCTGTTATGCCGCCTCATAATTATAGCTTTCAAGCTGCTTTATGATGAGTGGCATACTGCTGAATTTCCCTTACCAACTCCCCGGTCTTAAGTCACACATAGAACAGATACAGAATAACCCATAGCAAATGGACAGAAGTATCTGGCTGTTTTATTTCCAACGAACTGAGAACAAAGTCACCAAACATTTTCAAAGCATACAGACATTGCCAATACAAATGTTTCCTACAAGGTCAGTTTCATCGCATTAACAGAGGGGAAACTGGGTTTAGAACATTGTCAGGGGAAGAACTTTTGATGCAGTAGCAAAGGGACTGCAGTTTCTCCAAAAGAGCCTGTATGTTAAATGACTGCCGCTCTGGAAGAGCCATTTATTTTCATATTTTTAACCTGCAGTGTTGAATGCTGTCAGTACTTGGATGGAAGACCACCAAGAAAGACTGAGGTTGCTATGTGGAAGAAGATAATAACAAACCAACTCTGCTTGTCTCTTGCCTGGAATACCCCATGGATGGGGTTACCATGAGTTAGTTGCATAAACAGCATTTTCTTCTTCCTTCTCCCCAAGACTGGAGACCCAAAACAGCTTACAAAATGCAATTTAAACAAGCAAACAGAAAACAAAACAATACAGCAAATCATCTCTTGGGCTCGTGTTGGATACACTGTTCTGGATCCTGTAGATGTCTCTTTAGATCTGATATAGCTACTAATGCCAGATGGATCTAAAGTGCATGATCAGACAGCAACATTTGTGAAAGTTTCCACAGTCATTGACATCCCGTTCTGCCCCACACCTGAAATGGAATAAAAAGACAGCAGGAAAGGTCTGGTCCTAATGCTTGCCAATGAGCCATGGATGGATTTTCCCTAGTCTGATCACTCAAGCGTGCTCTCAGGTCTTCTCATTCCATCCTAACTGGGTGTCATTTTTTTTTTGCTTGCTTAGCGATATGCACATAACCACATATAATCCCCATCTCTAGGACAGCTTTGAAAATGAGCAGGAAAGGGAATGATCTTTGTCAGGCAACCAAAGGGATCACAGAGCTCTGTGGAATGATCAGTGAGCAGTCAAAGCAGAGACTCAATTCCCAGAAGTTGGAAAGCACATGCTCAAAAAACTGCACCCTCATATATGTGCATGCACAAAAGCAGGCAAAAACAACCCATTGCCCGTCTGCATCATCTGATCACGCAGTGACAGGCTGAGCCCAAAGTGAAACGGATTATACTAGGATGTCTGATCGAGCACCCTGTTTCAAATACCAACAGATGAAATAGAAATGCTTCCCGACCACACCAAATGGCACATCTGACCACAGCCTCAGATGTAGTCTCAGGCTACAAGCCATGGACTAAGAGCTTGGTAGGGACATGATTGCTCTCTTTGGCTGTCACTTAGAGGAGGCCAGGGAGATGTTCCTGTTGGCAGCAGAGAAGAAGAATCACAATAATGGGTTTCATTATTTGCAGGTGGATATTAGGAAAAATATTTTTACAATGAGAGTCGTTCAGCAGTGAAATCAGCTCCTAGGGAGCTGGTGAGTTTCCCCTCACTGCAAGTCTTCAAGCAGCAGCTTGATAAACTCTTGTAGACATGCTTTATGCTGATCCTGCATTGAACATGGGTTTGGTCTAGGTGGTCTGTATGTCCCCTTCCAGCTCCATGATTCTAGTGTTGCCAAATTCCAGGTGGGGCTTGGAGTCTTTTGGAATTGCAATATCACCAAACTATACTGATCAAATCTCCTGGAGGAAACAGCAAATTCAGAGAATGGGCTCACTAGTATCATATGCCCACTGAGCTCCCACCCTCCATAGGCACCATCCCAAAATCTCCAGGAATTTTGAAAGCAACAGTTGACATCCCCAGCCAAGGACCAATGCATCTTTGGCTCTTCTTCAGCTCACACCAAAAGTTTGCACTGCAAGAGAGGAGAAACTGAAGTTCAGCCTCAACTTCATTCAGCTGCCTTAAAGAAGTTTCCCACCCTCTCCCTTGATAGAGAGAAGACAGTCCCCCCAGCACACAGGAATGAAGACATCAGTTGAACAGATTTTCTCAAAGACCACTCTGCATGATCTTGTTAAATGTACTTAGGCCCTGTTCACAAGGAACATTTGCCCCACTGAAGGCACGGGAGTCCCGTGGAGTATCCGGGCGCGATCACACGGGAACATCTGGGAGGCGTAGCACTCCTGTGGCGAACCTGTAGCAAGCTGCCGAAGCTGCACAGTAAAAACCATCTCACTGAATGTAGTGGCAAATGATTTGCCACGGGCTGTCTATGGAAGCCTCCTGGTGTGATCACGCCGTCACGCGGCTTTCTCCCCTGTCATCCTCTTTGCTGCAGGGAAGCTGCCATCGCGTCTGATCGCATAATTGCGCATCAGAATGCGACGGTGCAAATAGCCGTGCTCCCCCCCCCCACGTTTTCTGGCACGTCTGACCGGGGCCTTAATAACCTAACACTCCCCTCCCCCCCCCCCCCCCCCGCCTGTATGACTTTCTTGTATATAGGCAACTCCACCTAGGCTTGAAATTCATCCCAGCCAATGTGGTTTCAATTTGCCTACCAGCAACCTGTGCCAAGAGGTTCCAAGCGCCACCCACTTTTCTCCATGTCACACAGAAACTAGGATTCAACTGATGCTGTTCAGCATTAAGGCAGCCTTCTTTCTAAAACCCATAAGAACCAATAAACAGTTAGATTGAGGGAGCCTCCATCATCATTAGATGTCTCCCGATGATTGTGCCAATTACCTAAGGGTATTTTAAGTCCTATCCTGCTGGTTTCTCCCAGGAAAAGGCTGGGAAACAGGACAGAGTCCTTTCCATGGCTTTTTTGGCCTTTGAGGGGGGACTCTTTGGGGCCAGGCCTGGCAGCAACCATCAGGCAACTTGCTACCATAGGCCTCACATGACTCACTCAGGCCCAGCTGCTTTCTGTTGTTCAACAGCAGCCACCCTACAAAAGCCAGTGGAGTGTCATGGTTAGAGTTTCAGATTAGGATTTGGACTTTGAATCCCTATTCTGCTGTGGCAATTCACTGAATGACCTTGGGCCAGTTACACATTCTCAACCTAATTTATGTCAAAAGAAGGATGGATTGCCCATGAAGAGCACTGGGACATTTTCCAGTGGGCTAATGGCCTCCCTCCCATACCTGAGCCAGGCCACCCCTGTGCCAAAAACAGTGAGACCAGCCTTGCTAATGACCTGTGTAAAGTGGAGGAAGCAGCACCCAGACCTCCAGAGCCCTGTGCAAGGTGGGGTGAGGCAAGAGAGGTTGCAGAACACACCCCACCCTGCCCAAGTCCTGTGCAAGGTGAGGCAGTTGGTAGCTTCTGCCCCACAGTGTCTGAGCTCCACCTGATGTGAGGGAAGCGGTAGTGCCCAGTCCACTATGCACAAGGTGAGGCAAGGGAAGTGGTAGCACCAACTCCAGACAAGACAAGGTGAGACAGGCAGTAGTGCCTGGCCCACCCACTCCCACAAGCTCCACTTGAGGTGAGAAAGGCAGCAATATCTGGCCACCCTGCCCAGGGCAATGTCCAGCTCACACAAACCCCATGCAAGGTGAAGAAAGCAGCACCTGGTCAATTGATTAGTCAGGCTGATTCTTCCTCCCTCCCTTGCCCATTTGGGACAACAGGGCAGGGTCAGGAAGACTACCTTTTTGTCTGTCGGGTGGGGGGGGGCAGAGTCAGGGTGGGCTGGGGGAGGGGCCCTTTTCCAGGTTTTTTCACTCCTAGTTTAAACTTTCTCACAGGGTTGTTGTAAGCATAAAATGGAGGAGAAGAGAATGATGCAGGCTGTTTTGGGTCCCCATTGAGGAGAAAGGCGGGGTATAAATGAATTAATAAATAAATAATAAATGTAGCTGAAGATAAATGTTAGGTCGTTGATGGCTGGGAAGGCGAGAAGGAAGCATGGAAAGGTTAGGATATGGGAGTTGCCAGGAGGAGAGTAAGAGGAAACAATATGGAATAGGTGATACGCGGAAATGAGGTGCTGCTTGGAAGTCCTTGTCCCCACTGTGCAACCTGTCTCAGTCTGGTGACCAGCACTGTGCAACTGGACCATAGTTTTCCCAGGTACAGGCTGACTAGTGTAGATTATGAGGGAAAACAGAAGACTGGAGGGGGGGATAAAGGTAAGTTTGCAAGTAAGTGGGAAGGAGAGAAGGAGGCAGGAAGAGGGGAGAAGCTGTGGATGTTTTAAGAGAAGGGTAAGAGAGAATAGTGGAGGAAATAGTGAAGGAGGGGAAATTGAGATCCCCTTGCAAGTCCTTGCAGGGTACCACTTGTTATAAGATAGCCTATTATATTGAGCTTTTGGCAATCATCACTTGTGTCTATGATTATAACCTTAATCACTCAAAACTTTCCGTTGTACATTACAGAAGCACTAAAGTACCATTTGCGGCAGCTTTTCTATCCTTATTCTGAGTCTAGGCCTCAAGTGTTGAAGGTTGTCATTCAACAAGAGATATCATGTTCTTGAAGAGTGTAATTCATTTGAGAAGGCAGGAGAGATATAATGGATGAATCTGGAGTTCAGAATGGAAACCTGGTCTTCCCTATAGCTTATTGCCTGAAAATTCACACTTCTTTTCATCACTGGATAATGGCAGCCCAATATTTTACAATGTCTACATTCTTCATATCTCTGACAAAAACCTCTGTGATTTACAATGTCAACCCATCCCACAATATCTCTAAGGGTTTATTATGATAAACACTTTTCCTCCAAGAAGAAATGGAAAATGTTGTGTTAGAATGAATTCTGCACAAAAGATTGGTGAATAGCACAGCTTATGAAGCTTCCACCTACGTTTTTACAGATCTTTCCTGTAAGCATCTGTATGGATGTTCTATATAAGCCATCCTAAATGACAGTTAATATTTTACAATCCCTACTTCTCTTTTTCAACCTGAATTGCAAACTTGCTTATAATACCAACCACTCTCCAGTTCGCAATAATTTCCTACTATGGAAAGATCTTACATTTCTACTCAGACTCTGAGAAAATTGTATTCTAGTTAGCTGATTCCGATGCCAACATATCTTACAGAATGGCATTATGTGCCTTGGCTGCAAAGAAAATACGGGCAAACACTGTTCTTATGGGAACTAATTAATATTGATCTTAGCGGACACCTTTTGATTTAATTAATTGCCTATATTTTATGCTTTATTTTATTCTGATTTTATGGTTTTATTATATGGTATTATTATATTATATTTTACTCCATTTCTTACCAATATTTATATTTATAGCAACCCTCTCTGTTGTTCTTATCTTTGGTTTGTAATGTTGTTGTTGTTGTTCAGTCGCACAGTCGAGTCCGACTCTTCACGACCCCATGGACCAGCTCCCGCCAGGCCCTCCTGTCTTCCGCTGTCCTCTGAAGTTGGCTCAATTTCATGTTTGTTGCATCGATGACACTGTCCAACCATCTCATCCTTTGCCGTCCCCGTCTTCTTTGACCTTCAATCTTTCCCAGCATCAGGGTCTTCTTCAGTGAGTGCTCCCTTCTCATTTGGTGGCCAAAGTATTTGAGCTTCAGTTTCATTATCTGGCCTTCCAGGGAACAGTCAGGGTTGATTACTTTTAGGATTGACTGATTTGATCTTCTTGCAGTCCAAGGGACTCTCAAGAGTCTTCTCCAGCACCATAGTTCAAAATAATATATTCTTCGGCGCTCAAGCCCACTTTTGCGCTCTCCTCTTTTACTCTGAGCAAGAGGCTCTTTAGATCCTTTTCACTTTCAGCCATTAGAGTGGTATCATCTGCATATCTGAGGTTGTTGATCTTTTCCCCAGCAATCTTAATTCCCGCTTGTGATTCATCCAGGCCAGCATTTCGCATGATGTACTCTGCATATATATTAAATAAGCAAGGTGACAGTATACATCCTTGTCGTACTCCTTTTCCTATGCTGAACCAATCAGTTGTTCCGTATCCGGTTCTAACTGTCGCTTCTTGGCCCTTATACAGGTTTCTCAAGAGACATGTGAGGTGGTCTGGTACTCCCATCTCTTTAAGGACCTGCCATAGTTTGTTGTGATCCACACAGTCAAAGGCTTTAGCATAGTCAATGAAGCAGAAGTAGATATTTTTCTGGTACTCTCTTGCTTTCTCCATAATCCAGCGAATGTTGGCAATATGATCTCTCGTTCCTCTACCTCTTCGAAACCCAGCTTGTACTTCTGGTAGTTCTCTATCCACGTACTGTTGAAGCCTAGCTTGTAGGATCTTGAGCATGACCTTGCTAGCGTGTGATATGAGTGCAATTGTGCGATAGTTTGAACATTCCTTGGCGTTGCCCTTCTTTGGGATTGGAATGTATACTGATCTTTTCCAATCCTGTGGCCACTGTTGCGTTTTCCAAATTTGCTGGCAAATGGAGTGCAGAACTTTAACAGCATCCTCTTCTAAGACTTTGAATAGCTCAGCTGGGATACCATCACCTCCACTAGCTTTGTTGTTAGTAATGCTTTCTAAGGCCCATTTAACTTCACATTCCAGGATGTCTGGCTCGAGGTCAGTGATTATACCGTCGTGGTTGTCAAGGACATCGAGGTCTTTCTTGTATAGTTCTTCTGTGTATTCTTGCCATCTTTTCCTAATCTCTTCTGCTTCTGTTAGGTCCCTACCGTTTTTGTCCTTTATCATGACCAGCTTTGCATGGAACATTCCCTTGATTTCTCCAATTTTCTTGAAGAGATCTCTAGTCCTTCCCATTCTATTGTTTTCTTCTATTACTTTGCACTGTTCATTCAGGAAGGCCTCCTTATCTCTCCTTGCTGTTCTCTGGAAATCTGCATTCAGTTGGGTAAATCTTTCCTTTTCGCCTTTGCCTTTCGCTTTCCTTCTTTCCTCTGCTATTTGTAAAGCCTCATCAGACAGCCACTTTGCTTTCTTGCATTTCTTTTTCTTTGGGATGGTGGTGATTGCTGCCTCCTGTACAATGTCACGAACCTCCGTCCATAGTTCTTCAGGCACTCTATCTATCAAATCCAGACCCTTTAGCCTATGGCTAAATACAAATAAATTTCTTTCTTCTTCTTCTACTATGGAAAGACATTCCCACCATCAAAAGTTGGCATTTTAAGATATGAGACCACCTACTAATGGATAGAGTTTCGGGCACAATATGTAACTATAATCCTTCCCTTGGTCCTTCTGTTTACTTAGAAAGATGGTTTCCAATTTTGGAAAAATTGGATGATATACTTGAAAAAAACAATATTCTCAGGGCCACCATTACTATAACCTTTTGAAGATAAATTGGTTAATTTAATTTATCTTTTGTGAGGAAATTCAAATGTATTATAACTTCAAAGAGTACATTACATAAATTAGGACAATTCCTTTTCTATCCTCTTCTCTGTGTACAATAGTACAAAAAAGAATGTTTAATTAAGCTTTTGTAACTTACGTTGTACAACAAAGTTGTTTACTTTTGTTATGTGTGTTTGCTGACTCTTAGTTGTGTTAATTGACTATTGGTTATGGAAAATAGTTAACTAGGTTATGGAAAATTTAAAAATGTAATTTAAAAAAAGGAAAAAGGAACACACCACCTAGAACAGCATTTCTTTTCCAGCAGCGGCTATGCAGATAATCTTGGGAAATCCAAAATCGGAACATGATGATGACAGGTTTTTCTGTTGCTTCTTTTAAACATCTTTTATTCACTGAACATGTCTCAGTTATCATGGCTAATAAAGACTGATCTGCCAGTAATGTATCTAATCCTCATTAAAGCCTCCTATGCTTCACCTTGTGGCAATGAATTCCATAATTAGGCATGTTAAGGACTTTACGGTAATATACTCACCAAACAAACTTTGTTTGAACTCCCACAGTTACATGGAACACAAGCTCCTGATAGGATTGCTTCAATGTTCTGTGGCAGAGTTCATCACAAGCACAAAACCATGCTCAGCACCTTTGAATCTCTGTGGTAGCCACTTGGTTGTTACAGCCTGTGGCTGCTTTTGCCCTGCCTAAAATCTAAATCACCCCATTTACCTGAGAACAGCCTACTTTCAAACAGTTTTGCTGGATGACCCCAAATTCTAGTGTTTTAAGAAAGGTATAAAATGTCTATGAAGTATGCTTTTGTTGTTGTTAATGTTGTAAACAATGCCCAAGCTCTGGGGTTCTTTGAATAGCATGGCCTAAGCCAATTAATCATACCAACAGGCAGGAGGCAGAGTAGCAAGAGGAAAGAAAGCTTTGTTAATAAAGGGAACCCTCGCAGCTTAGTGTCAAGCTAAAGAGTTTAACTGAGTAAAATTCTGGTGATCCTCCCATTTCCTCAGGAAATGAAGGGATCAGACCTCTAAAGAGGAGTATATGAGAGTCATTAGGTACTGCAGATCAGCCATCAGAGAAACCAAAGCTCAATATGAGTTGGGTCTGGCCAGGGAGTCTCATTACAATAAGAAAAACTTCAACAGATATGTGAGAAGCAAATGCAAGGTAAAAGAGGCAATTGGACTGCTTTGGGGAGTAGAAGGAGAAACTCTGGTGGAGGACAGAGAAAAAGCAGACAGGCTTGATGGCTTTTTTGCCTATGTTTTCTCTCTGAAGAACTTGAGCACATCTAGAGATGGTAGAGGGCATGACAGGACACTTGAGGGAGGTTGTGGAGAGACACCTGGCTGCACTGGACAAATACAAAACCCCAGGGCCAGATGGTGTGCACCCAAGAGTGCTCAAATAACTTTCTAATAAACTTGCAGAGCCTCTGTCCATCGTCTTCAAGGCCTTCTGGAGGACTGGGGATGTGCCACAAGATTGGAGAAGAGCAAATGTCATCCCAATCTTTAAGAATGGGAAGAAGGATGACCCAGGAAACTACAGGCCAGTCAGTCTGACGTCTGTTGCTGAGAAGATATTAGAGAAGATTTTAAAGGGATCGATTTGTAAGCATCTGAAGGACCACTTAGGGATCCAGGGAGGTCAGCATGGTTTTGTCCCCAATAGATCTTGTCAGACCAACCTGATTTCCTTCTTTGATCATGTAACGAGCTTACTGGATTGTGGGAACTCTGTTGATGTGATTTACTTGTATTTCAGTAAAACTTTTCATAAGGTTCCCCATGACATTCTGATGGACAAACTAGAAGACTGTGGACTGGACTATAGGACAGTTCAGTGGATAGGGAACTGGTTAGAGGACCACACCCCAAAAGTGGTGGTCAATGGTGTTTCATCAGATTGGAGGGAGGTATCCAGTGGGGTGCCGCAGGGCTCAGTTTTGGGCCTGGTACTTTTCAATATTGTTATAAATGATCTGGATGAAGGGGTAGAATTTGCTGATGATACCAAATTGGGAGGAGTGGCAAACACCCAAGAAGATAGAGTTAAAATCAACAAGACCTGAATACTCTGGAGAAGTGGGCAGTTGCGAACAGGATGCAATTCAACAAAGATAAATGCACAGTATTACATTTGGGCCACAAAAATGTCAAGCACAAATACTGGATGGGGTATACGTTTCTAGGGAGTAATGTATGTGAAAGAGATCTTGGGGCAAGAGTGGACTGTAAACTAAATATGAGCAGTCAGTGTGATGCAGTGGCAAAAAAGGCTAATTCAGTCTTGGGTTGTATTAAAAGGGCCATAGCATCGAAATCACAGGAGGTCATGGCCCCTCTGTATACTGCCTTGGTCAGGCCGCACTTTGAGTACTGTGTGCAGTTCTGGAGGCCTCACTTCAAAAATGATGTGGGCAAAGTCGAGAGGGTGCAGAAGAGAGCGACAAGGATGATCAGGGGTCTGGAGACTGAGCCCTATGAGGAAAGGTTAAAGGCCTTGGGGATGTTTAGTTTGGAGAAGAGGAGATTGAGGGAGGACATGATTGCTCTCTTTAAATATTTGAAAGGCATTCATTTGGAGGAGGGCAAGGAGCTGTTCCAGTTGGCAGCAGAGGATAGGACCCAAAGCAATGGGTTTAAATTACATGCAGAAAGGTATCGGCTGGTTATTAGGAAAACGTTTTTCATGGTCAGAGTGGTTCAAAGGTGGAACTAGCTGCCTAGGGAAGTGGTTAGCTCCCCTTCACTGGCAGGTTTCAAGAAGAGGCTGGATGAATATTTGTTAGAGATGCTTTAGGCTGGACCTGCATTGGGCAGGGGGTTGGACTAGATGGTCTGTATGGCCCCTTCCATGATTCTATAACATGTCAAGATCTTCCCTTATGACATCAACCAGGCATGCTCAGTTCAGTTTTCTTTGTTTAAGATACGGAGCATGAGTACTCATATCTCTTTGTTCTCCTTGGCACATGCGTACACCAACCATGTCTAACAGTGATAAAATAGTTCAAACTATGTTTCAAAGTCATGTTCCAGGCATTTAGATATCTTTCAGTGAACAAGGCATTGTTATGAGTCTAACATGTACAAAACAAGTTGTCAGCACCTTGCCAAATGTGGCTTCTGATAGAATGTTCCTACTGGCTTCGCAGCTGTCTGGACCTTAATTTTGACATCTGACCTGTGCCGCCGCATGACTTAGGAAGATCACTGAGCTGTAAAACTGTTTGCCTGTATGCACTCTCCACTATGCCATCTTAAGTAGTTAATGAAATGTTGCCAGCACTTTATGATTTTATGATCTAATTTGTAATTCAATTGTTTAAATGATTTTATGTGGATTCTAATGGTTTCTATGTACCAACCAATGTAAACCGCCCTGAGCCTGCTCACAGGGAGGGCGGGGTACAAATTGAATAAATAACAACAATAATAATCTTCAGACGTTTCAAGATTGCATTCAGTTTAAACAAAGCAGCATTACAGCATTGAGGCCTAGATACAAAATGTTGCAAACTTGTTGTGTTCATAATTCTATTTCCAAACATTCAGATAACATTCCATGGACAAAGCATCTTCAGAAGTTACAACAGTATTGTTTTAGGGTAGACTAACAAAGAAACCTTGAGTCTCAAAGGATAGCCCCTTCTGTAGGAATGTGTTTACAGCTACAGCTTTGAATTCACAATGGCCCCTATATTGTCTTACAAACAGACCAATTACAGGTATTAATACATTTCAAATAATCAATTGCTACATATTAAGCCACATGGATATAGCTTAAGACATATAAAAGCTTGCCTGATTGATTAAAAACTTAATTTCAGAGCCTGCATAAGGTTTTATAAAAAACTGTTCCCTGCACTGTGCCCCCTCCCATCTACTATTTTTTGAGGTTTTGTTACATTGGCAATCAAGACTTCTTACAGAGACCTAGGTTGCAACATTTCTCTTGCTTTACATCATTTTAGACATCAAAGGGCTTTTGCATTTCTCACTGAATGCAGGTGTTTACAGCCTAAATGTTTCATTTGGGCCATTGGTTTTCCCTATCTGGTGTCCTTCTGGCATTCTCAAAGATGTCTGACTCTGCACATGAGCCAATTGTTTCATAGCCCGCCTTTCTAGGGCTGCTTAAAACTAAAATTTATATTCAGCCTCTTTCATGGCACTCAAATGCAACAATTACAGAACAAAGGGCTCCTGCAAAAGACTATGGTCCTGTTCTCTAAACAGGTGCATTATCTGTAATTGTCCCCATCATTGAGGTTCTAACTTGCAACATTCAAAAATGTGCTTGCTGATTTAGTTTTAGTGACAGCTGGCTTTTAAACAATGTCTTCTTTAAACAAAAGAGACCCCTTTGAAAAGTCTTAGTATCTTAACATTACTATAAAGAAATTACATTAAATGCTGTATCTATATAAAATCAATATGGCATTAATCACTTATTTGAATCCGCATATGAATTATAAAACCATTAGCTATTAATCTTGGCCTTCAAGTATTTTGATTATAAGTTGCCCTTTTCATTCATATTCATAGATAGATAGAAGATAGATAGATAGATAGAAAGATAGATAGATAGATAGATAGATAGATGATAGATAGATGATAGATAGATGATAGATAATCAGTGTTCCTTTAAATAACCAGCTTACAAAGAAATATAGAAAAAGAGCTTTTTAAAATCGTGTTTGAATTCTGTAAGCCATGGAAAGCTTTTAAATATAACAACACAGCTTGTTGAAATATAAAGTTGGAAAATTCTAATAGAAATCTGGCCTGCAATTGGGCAGCTTTAATTCAAAACTCCATTATATTGGACACTTTAAATCACACCTGCAACAATAATATATTCAGGCCCAGAGCCTACAATATCTATCTCCACCATACCAGTGAATCCAATAGGCACATACAGAAATTCTAACTTGTATTTCACAGTAACCTTGGACCTTTGGATCCTATGTAGAACTTGTTAACTAGTTCACTATAGGGCCAGTGTGGTGCAGGAGCTTGAATGTTGGACACAATTTTTAACTGGATCTCTTATTCTGTTAGACATGAAGTTCATTCTCAGTGTCACCCTAAGCAGAGTTACACTCTTCTAAGTCCACTGAAATCAATAGGCTTAAAAGAGTATAACTCTGCTTAGGAGGGCACTGTGAGTGGCTTTGGGCTAGTCACCAGCTGGGATCAGAGATGCAGTTTGATCTTTTGCCATTGCTATTTCCTTATGGATTTAAAATGCATGGTCAGACAGCAACATCTGTTTATCATGCCCCAGTCGTCTGCGTCCTGTTCCCCCTCCCTTTACTGCGTGTTTATTTGATATCTGTAAAAGTCCAGTCCTTTTGGGCTGAGCTGGTTTCAAACTGGATTTCCTGTTGTCTGATCGCTCTGTTACACACACAAGCCAACAGGCAGGTCTGACTGGTCTCCGGTTTTTCAGCCACCATTTTTTTTACTAGTTAGCAAAGTGCACACAACAGCATATTTGCACCTCTCCCCCCCACAGGGGCTGCTCTAAACTTTTTGTATAAAAACTTTCAAAGAAAGACACCCCTGTACTTCAGCTTTTTCCTGTGCTTTGGGGAAGGGGTAAATTGAAAAATTTAGAGAGGGAGACTACATGTCCCAGCAGGCAGATTAGCACTTGTGTGCATGCCCAGAAGATAAACTTAAAAAAAATGGCTGACAGCCCCATGAACTACATATCCCAGGAGTCATATCAGCACTTGTGTGCATGCTGAAGGGAGAAACTATTTTAAAAAATAGCCAACAGCAACAGTCCTTGGCTGCCAGGACAGATATACGTCTGATCAATCAAGAACGGGGTAAAAGTGCTTTGAAGAGTACTAAAAGGGGTGAGTCTGATCAGTATTCTGTGTTACAAAATACCCTGGATCAATTAGAGGCGGGGCAACAGTGGATTAAAATGCATGTCTAACCGCAGCTACCATCTCTCTGCTTCTATAATGGGTTTTTGTGTGGATCACATCGAGTGGAAAGGAGAGAAAGAAAGCTAAAGAGAGAAAGTAGGGAAGGACATGATATATAACAAACAACATATCTCTCCATATATATAATTCTGTTTTGGTCATGGACTCTCCTAAACATTCCACATGCTCCCAAATCAGTTGGCTCCCTGATCTGTCACTAGAGGGTCTCCCTATACACTGGCTGCGTTGCCTGAGCCCTGCCTCTAACATTCTAAACAGTTTGCTCTTCCTCTCCCCCCCCCCATAGCCAGTCAGAACACAGAGGTCATTTGCATATGTTGCCTGATTGTCCTTTGCCGCTAACATTCTAAACAGTTTGCTGTTGCTGTTGGGAGTCCTGAGGTAAAATACATACCCCAATCTCCCTGTGGGGCCTGGAGATCTCCCAGAAATCACCATGTTCCCCAGCCACAGCCCATCATTTCCCCTACAGAAATTTCCCAGCTATTACAACTGATGTCCAGATGACCAAGATCAGTTCTCCTGGAGACAATGGCTACTTTGGGCAGTGGACTCTATGGCATTATACCATGCTGAAGTCCCTCTCCACCCCAAACCCTGCCCTCCCCAGGCTCTACCCCTCAAATTTACAGGTATTTCCCAACCCAGATTTGGCAACCATGTAACTGGCTATGGAACTGTTTTACAGACCCTTGGAACCCGGAAAACGTGGCATAGGAGAAGGTGCTTTTCTACCTTAGCTGCCACTGCATAGCCTCAAATGACCATAAGCCAACCTCCAGTCAGCACCTGGAGATCTCCAGCTATTACAACTGATATCCAGATATCAAGATCAGTTCTCCTGGAGACAATGGCTGCTTTGGGCAGTGGACTCTATGACATTATACCCTGCTGAGGTACCTCCACACCCCAAACCCTCCCCTCCCCAGGCTCTACCCCTCAAATCTACAGGTATTTCCCAACCCAGAGTTGGTAACGTTGTTACTGGCTATGGAACCACTTTCCAGACCCTTGGAACCAGAGGTCATTTTTGGGGGGGAATGCGGGGGAACGCAGTTCCCCCGGGTGAGGTGCAGGGGGGCGGGGCACATGATAAAGCCCCGCCTCCTGCTTCCGGCCGCCCCGCTTCCAGCCCTCATTCAGCCAGGAGGAGGCAGGAGAAGAGGGAGGGTAAGTTGCTTCCTCCCTGCCTCTCCCCACCCCTGCCTGCCTGGGGCCAGGGAGGGCCTTGGCGGGGCGTCCTCGCACTCCCGCTGGCCTTGCAGGTCCACCGCCGGGCCCCTGATGTCAGGGGGTGTGGCATATGCTAATGAGTTATGCTAATGAATTCCTCTAGCTCTTTTTCTACGAAATGACCCCTGCTTGGAACCCAGAAGACATGGCATAGGAGGAGGTGGTTTTCTATCTTAGCTGCCATTGCATAGTTCCAAATCAACATAAGTCAGGGGTGGAGGGAATCATACCTGTTACCATGAGGCTGTCCTTCCATACTACCTACTTGGGACAGCAAAATGACTTAAAACAGCCGTGTCTTACAGCTAAGCAGAAGAAAATAAACATGGCTTGCCTCCCTCTATTTTCCCCTTCCCTCTGCCGCCCTACCAGCCACAGCCAGGACATTCACCTGGAGCTTCCTTCTAGATCTCGTTGTATTTCTTCCCACAATGGGCCTTACTCCTAGTATGCCATTATTTCCCAAGTTCCTATGTATCAGGGATAGCTCCTATTTTTTTTCCTCTTTAGTAAGAGGTTCTTACTTGGCAATGCTTGGTTTAAGAATATGGGTCGTATGTGTACTGATGCACGTGTACTTGATGATGTACACTGCTACAGCATAGATCTGGTTGTCAGTCACAAACAAGGAGCCAATTTTTGATGGTGTGCTCAACTGTCTGTTCCTCTATTCATGTATGTTCAGCATATTGTCTTATCATATTCCAGCCTAGCTGTGCAGTAGACTGCTATAAGCTTTTATGTACATGTGAGTTCTCGCATAGCCTGACATAGTTCTCCCCCACCTTAATGCACCACTGTTCCAGTCAGCAAGAAATAGTTTAAATTGTTAAATCAGTCATAAATAAATGTTGTGTTGTTGTTGTTGTTGTTTTAAAAAAACCTTTGACTGTTTGGTGTTGCTCTAAGTAGTTCTTGTCGATATTAATGGTGGTTGTCTGGTTTGGATAAATAGCATTTTCACATGGTGCAATTCACACATCAAAGTGATGCAAACCTATTCAACAGGCATTCAAGTTATTTCATGTGCACTAAAAAGACTGGGTAATTGACTCACATGTGATCATCACAGTCAAATGTGGTAAAGTTTGACTGCCAAATACATGTGTGGTGAAATTCATAGTATCCAAATTACAAATGCACAAGATTGTCCTTTATATTGTGAAATTATGTACTGCTGTGCATGACTAACAGCCCATCTCCAAGCTCCTGACAAGCTTTGTTGCATTTAGCTTTTTCCTGTTTCGTAAAGGCTGCCAATCTAGGTCAAAACAAAATGTAGATGGATTTGCTTCTTTATATTTAAGAACCTTCTGAATAGAACAAATGTCCCATTTTGTAATGCAATACACATTGTAGCATAATGGAAATAATAAGGTTTTGGTTTATTTTAGGATACAACAAAATAGAAGTCGAGAGGTTTTTTTGCAGTTTTATGACAAATATTAATTTGTCACCAGCTGTGTTAAACAGGGATCTTGTCAGATTCTACAAGTCCAGCAAGATTAGGAGAGCAGTACCTGAAGAAAGGTACCTCAGAGAAAGCCCAAGGGAGCGGTGAGAATGTCAGAAGTCTTGCTAATGAACAGCATGAGGTACTTTTCTCTTGGCGCCAGTATTGAACACAATGTTGGAGGGCACCATGTTGCCACTTTGGGGATGAGGCATTAAAATAAAGGTCCCCAGGAATGTGCTCATTAAATGCAATGTATTCCCCAGCCCTTTTGCAAAGGAATATTCTGGCTAAAATCCAGTTTGGGGAACTAAATTATACCAACTTAAGTTCCAACACAACTGGGAAAGTGACCATGCAAGAGAAAATGACACACCGGGGTGCCTTCAGACGGGCAGCTAATCCTGTCATTATGCCAGCTTGAATTTTATCCCAATCTTTTTAATCCATCATAGCATGACCAGACATCCCCCCTGGTAAATCGCCTTACTGTGCACTGCCTCCGTTGTGGATTGTCTAGATGGCGTCCACTGAAAGAGGCATGCACAGTGGGGTTTTTTAAAAAAAACTTTTTGCGCATGCACATAGGCATCACAGCGCTTCCTTGTTGAAGGAGGCGTGTGGTGGGGTTAAAAAAACTTTTTGCGCATGTGCATAGACGTGACAGCACGTCCTTGTTGATCCACGCATATGTAGAGATTTTTTTAAAATGGTGCCCGCTCAGGATGGTCTGACGTCAGACCACCCCGACGGGAGGATTGCACACTGGTGAAATGATCAGACGGGTGAAAGTCCGCAGTTGTCCCACAGGTAACTGAAAACCCCAGATTTAGTGCTATCTTTTAAGTACGGCTTCGAAGCGCGGCAAAACAGGATGCCCACGGCAGAGAGACATTTCCCAGATGTTTGTGTCTGGTCATTACCTTTAGATCCATGAGGCAATCGTGCCTCACACGGATCTAAAGAGCCGTCTGATTGGACTCACTGATATAGATCTCATTCTCTAATTTACACACCACTCATACTTATATTCTACACCACTGTGACTCTGTCTAACTTCTCCTGAGTTGTTTTGTCAGAGTTAGCAGAAGGGCCTGTGATGAAGAGAAAGACAATTAATTAATTTTTCTAGTAAGTGGTGAGCTCAAATTGTAGTTACACCCAATCCTACCTTCTTGGGACTGGCTCTCAGCCTTTGGATTGTAAATGGCCTAAAAAATGATTCCTGGGTTGGATGCAACTGGCAGAGAGGAACTATTCAAGATGAAGGGGGAGACAAAAGAGTAAAAAAAAATTGGAGATTTGATAGTATAATAGTAATTAGTAATAGTAAATAGTAATGATTTCAATATAAGGAGAGACAGAAAGAATCAGGAATTAAGGGAAAGGAGAGAAGGATATAGCTTACTCTAACAGTACATTGGGGTTGGCAGTGGTACCCTATTCAGCTACAACTCATCTTTATTTTCATATCTGTTCCCCATATATAGTATGGGCAGGTCTGCAGATACCTAAATCTGCAGATTGGGCCCACTCTGAGAGAAAGGAGATTTTTCTTCAACCTTAAGGGTACCCCCAGGTTTCCATAAGAAAAACATTTTAAAATATCTGGGAGGTTTAAATGCTCCCAAAATAAAACATTCTCTGAGCATGCACAGAACCCCCACTGAAAGAGAGCCCTGCTTACAGCTGCCTTCCACAGCTCCTGATGCCCTACCACCAATGCTGCAGTTCCAGAGGGCCCTGCTAACTGCCTGGGACCCTACTGCCAACATGGTGGCTCTGGAGGGCCCTGCCAGTTGCCCGGAGCCCTGCTGCCACCACTGTAGAGGGAGCGGAAGTGAGCAGGTGGCTGTGAGAGCCCCTGCTGCTGCTGCTGCTGAAGGGGGAAAAGTGAGTGGGTGGCTGGAAGTAGGGTTCCTAGCTCCCAGGTCCCAGCCGAGGTGTCACGCTCTCCATTGTTTGGGGTGGACTGAGGGGCAGGCTCCAGGATCCAGATTCAACTAGGATCTGACACTCAACCCCAGATATTGAAACCACAGGGGATGGTTACCTCACTCGTCCCCAGGGCTTCCCCTCACTCCTATTAATAAGTTGATGGAGTGAGCTTTCTCTCTCACTCTCTCTCAACCCCTGCTCCTCATCCTCAATAGGCGCAGAGGATAATCCTCCTTGGTTGGTGTCTTTACTCCCTTTTGAATCTTCCTGCCCTGCTCCTGCCCCTCCCTCCTGCCCATCAGAGGAGAGTGGCCATTGGATTGGCTCGTTCCTCATCCCCATTTGTGCATTCCCATCCTTCTTCCTTGTGGTCAGGCCAATGTCATTGGGGATGTTGGCCGCACCTTCCCAGGTTCCCTCCTTTGGCTGCTGGGGAACCTCTAGCCAGTCTGCAGGGTAGGAGTCTGGGGCCCAGGGTAGCTTCTTTGGTTTCCTTCTCCCTGCTAGCATGGAAAGAGAGGAACACTGCTGCTCCTGAACCCCCTATCTGGGCTCAGGCCCATTTCCTGCTTCCCCTGGTGGCTGTCAGCTGCACTGCTTCTGCCGAACGATACTCCTCATTGAAGGTTGTTGCTCCCTTGCCTAAGGGAGGGAGAGGCAGGAAGGGTGCACTGTTCCTCCCCTCCTGACACACACACCCTGGCTTCATCCTGCCCAGGGTTGTCCTCAAACAGTCGTGACATGCAGTAAGAATTTTGGTGTCAACAACAAGTAGGGTAATGGATCGCAAATCTAAAAGGAAGTAGAGATAAATACCATCAGAGTATTTGGATGTTTGAGTCCTTCATGCATTCCATCCATTGCAGAGGGGCATGAACGGGTTGTTGCTGAGGTAAAATTTTAAGGCACCTACCACCCACTTTATAGCTAGCACCTCATGCTCAATATTCAAGTATCGATGTTCGGGTTCTTGCAGCTTGTGGCTCAAAAATAAAATGGGAAACTCTTGACTCTCGTACATCTGGGAGATGACCACACCCAGTCCTGTGTCTGATGTGTCAATGTATAAAAGGAAAGGCTTCTGAAAGTCGGGGTTATGGAGGTTGGTCATCTGAGTTAGTGCTTGCTGTACTTTGTGGAAGCATCCTTCGGCTTCTTCAGTCCATTTCAATTGGTTAGGTTTATTCTTTTGCAGCATGTCAGTGAGAGCTGCCATCGGAGAGGCATAATGGGGTATGAACCTACTATAATAGCCTAGAAGGTCCAAGAAGCATCTTAATTGCTTCTTAAGTAATTTGAAGCTGCACGACCTTCTGGGGGACCAGTTTGACCTGCCCTTGGCCTATGAGGAATCCTAGGTATTTGAGTTATCAGAATCCCAAATGACTTTTGGTGGGACTGGCTGTGAGCCCCACAGCTTGTAAAGCCTGCAAGACTCGACGGAGGTGTCTTAGCTGGGAGTCCCAATCTGTGCTAAACACAATGATGTCGTAAATATAGGCTGTGGCAAACTCCTGGCAATCCCCCAAAATGTTATCTACTACCCTCTGGAAGGTGGCCACCGCCCCATGTAACCCAAAGGGCAACCGCTTAAACGGAAAGAGTCCATGTGGGATTGCAAAAGTGGTCTTTTCCCGATCCTCTTGCCGTACGGGCACCTGCCGATACCCTTTTGTCATGTCTAAAGCTGACAGGATCTAGGCAGCCCCTAGTCGGTCTAGCAACAACTCAGACCTCAGCATGGGATAGGCATAAAACTTGGACACCTTATTCAGCTCCTGGTAATCAATGCAAAATCGGGTGCTCCCAACTGGCTTAGGGACCAAGATGATGGGGCTTCGCCACTTGCTGTAGGAGAGTTCTATAATGTCTAAGCACAACATCTCTGTAATCTCTTTTTCCACTTCTTCCCAGTGTGCACAAGGAATGGGCCTCCAGGTGGTCTTACTTGTCCCAGGGACCACCTGGGTGGTTGTGGAAGATGGGGAAGGACTGTCGAGATGTATGATGCCAAAGACTTCCCTCCAAAGCAGCCATTTCCTCTGGTGGAACTAATTCTGCCAACCTCCAGGTGAGGGCTGGAGATCACCTAGAATTATGACTGCTTTCCAGATGACAGAATGCTTCCCTTGGAGAAAACAGCTGCTTTGGAAGGTGGAGCCTATGGCATTATACCCTGCTGAGGTTGCTTCCCTCCCCAAACCTCCCTCTCTCTCCCAAGGTCCACCCCCAATTTTCAGGAATTTCCCAACCTGGGGCTGGCAACCCTAAGGGGTAATTGATCTCTGTAGCTGGGGAATCCATTATGATTCCTGGTCAGTCACCACCATTACTGCTGCTGGGGGGAGGGGAAGCAGGTAGGCAGCTGGGAAAGTGGTGGGGGGCATAAAGACAGAGTGATGGGCTGGGGGCAGAGAGAGAAAGGAAGTGACAGGCATGTAGGAGACAGAGTAAAACAATAAGGGTGTGTGTGTGTGAGAGTGTACACTACAAAAAACTACAACAGAAAAGGGGGAGGGGAAAACTACATATGTGTGTGTGTGTGTTAAAACACTTTTATTGTTGTACACAGTGAGTTCATCCTATTTCTAATCATAATTGATCACAAGTTATTCCATTGTATGGATTCTGTCACACTCAACTCTTTCTTTTGTGCAAGTGCCTTCTTTGGCAAAGCCTCCTCAGAGCAGAGCTGTCTTGACTTATTTTGTTTTATCGCATGTCAAACGCATCATCCCCACTTAAGAGACTCTTCTGTACTTTGATTAATAAGTATGATTGAGCTACAATTGTCAAAACAAATTAACAATGCATATTTAAAGATGAGTCACCCTGTACTTCATTCAAGTGCTAGTTTGTGAGACCCATTCATTTCTCAAGGTCATTCCTCTTAATGTGAATTAATCAGTGTCTGATGTGCACATGACTTGATCATCATTTGCATACTGCCTTCAATTTTTCTACTTAGATTTGTTTTAACCCATCTATTTCCAATTGCCCAAGGATGGTTCACATTATATGTAGAGTGTCAAAGGTATACAGCAGTTTCCTACCAATTATACAGTGTACATCACCAATCATGGCCAGGGCCACCCACCATATTCTGCCACTTTTTTCTGCTGGAAGAAAAGAGTCATCCAGCTGTCAGATTAGGCACGGGTTAATGGACTCCCTAAATCATACTGGAAGCCAAGGAATGAGTGTCACTGTAGTATTTCGATTCTCATTTTCTCTGCATCCATACCCTGTTCCAGTCCAAAAAGCCATCTCTCCTTGGTGGTATTCTAATCAGTAGGTGTAGACACAAGCATCACCTCCTAAGGAGGTCTCCACACAGCCCACTGTATCTATGGGTGATTCTGCATCTAGCATTTGCTCCACATTTTCTCAACTGGGAGGAAAAAGTGCAGCTCAAAACCACTTTCAAATACCTCGGGGCAATGTCATACTGACTACAACAGCCATAAACGGCCATAAATCTATGCAGAACGTACAATAAAATCCAAGGATCAAAGGACTGGAAAGTGGCATGGGGTGTGGAAGTTATCATAAAACCTGATAATCAAAGGAAGTGAAACCAGCATGCAATGCAGAGGGGAATTTCTGTTCCAACGTGGGTTTCGTAAAACAATGGAGGGAAAGCCAATGCAGAATCAGCCTATATCTTACATCCCATCTAGACTTTTTCCTCTACAGATCCCATTTTGGTTTTAAAGGCACAATACAGCAGAAAGCTTTCTGGTGCACCAGTATTTTTCACAATAATCATGGATAACATGTAAAAAAAAAAGTAATTTGCCTGTGTTTCCAACTGCATATTTGTTGGATATGCTTAGCAGAGCAATGTTGCACAGCAGAAAAATAAAGCAGGGCACAGGCACATGTGTGATTAACTTCTAATAAAAGTTTACTACATAAGAAAATTAGGAAGGGTTACATGGAAGAAAAATAATAAACAACCTAACTGATCTTTTCTACTCCTAACTCTATCTTGTCTCCTTCATGGAGAGAGGACACACACAAAAGAACAAAGGAGAGAAATTTTACCCCAAAAAACTCCACTTCTTATGTACATGACAAACTACAAACAAATTGAACAGCCAATAGACAGTCTTTATGAAACTACATCCTTCCAAACTTGGCAGAGCATCCATGATCTCTGGACCTAAAAAGAATGCTACATATATCTACCTGGCTGCTATCCCCTCATTCTGCCCCATCACTGATGCCACTTCATACCAACACCTAGACATGGAAGGAATGTTACTTCCTACACATTTTGTCTTCTTATATTTAGGGACAAGCTACTGGTGATCAGATTTCACATTTCTTCACATTTGTACCATTTGTTGTTCAGTCGCACAGTCGAGTCCGACTCTTCGTGACCCCATGGACCAGATCACGCCAGGCCTTCCTGTCTTCTGCTGTCCTCTGAAGTTTGCTCAATTTCATGTTCATTGCATCTATGACACTGTCTAACCATCTCATCCTTTGCCATCCCCGTCTTCTTTGACCTTCAACCTTTCCCAGCATCAGGGTCTTCTCCAGTGAGTGCTCCCTTTTCATTTGGTGGCCAAAGTATTTGAGCTTCAGTTTCATTATCTGGCCTTCCATGGAACAGTCAGGGTCGATTTCTTTTAGGATTGACTGATTTGATCTTCTTGCAGTCCAAGGGACTGTACCAGTACCACAAAGTAAAGCCATGAAACACCATCATAAAGACAAACTATGATATAAACTTCCATTCAGTTGGTAGGAGTTGCTGCTAACAATCAGTCTACTACAGTTACTAGTACTGCTTGGTGCCAGTCCCAATTTTAAATAAGGCATGGGAAAAAAATTTTTTGTTCTTGGACAGCCATTGGCAACCAATCAGAAGATGTCCTGACAGGTTGAGTTCCTCCTTGTTGTCCGCTGCAGGCCTTTGCTGCAAGTTGACATACCCACCATCCCTGTAGATAATGCTGGATAACTTGGTTGCCCCACTCCTCCACTTGTAGCTGCTGGTGTGAGCTCAGGTCAGCCACAAGTTCTTTCAGAGTTGTTCTCTCAAGGGCAGTTTTTAAGAGATCTCTCTCAGCCCCACCCACCTCACAGGGTGTCTGTTGTGGGGAGGGGAAGGGAAGGGGATTGTAAGCCACTCTGAGACTCCTTTGGATAGTGAAGGGTGGAGTATAAATCCAATCTCCTCCTCCTCCTTCTTCCTCTTCCTCTTTTCTCTAATGGCCTTGATATTTTGATTGATTAGACCATGACTTTGTTTGGGCAGGAATATTGTCAGTTGCTGCAGTATTGGTAGAGCTGATTGGCAAGCACTCTGAGTGCCACTTAAGGATAAGGAGGTCTTCCCAAGCTACCCATCATAGGCTTAAGTAGGTGGATAGTGTGTGGAAGAAAGACCTGTGATGGTGATGGTTGGGTAGCATTAATTGTGTCCTGTCTACTGGGGGGGGGCAAGTCTCAATAGCCACAAAGTATGACTCAGTCACAGATCTCCAGCAGCTCACCTAGTATTTTCCTGAATTTCTGGGCTAAGGAAACTAGATTACCAAAACTACAGATTTGCGAGTTCCAAACTCAGGCTGCAATCATACGCACAATTAGCCCTGACATAGGTGTGAATGCTAGGTGGATTTAAAGGGCGTGATCAGACACGAACATCTGGGAAGTGTCTTACAGCTGTCAGCAACATGTGTTGCTCTGCCGCAGAAGCGGATTAATTAGGCAGTGGGGAAATTCGGTAGCAAACGGGTTGCTATGGACCACAGATGGACCTTCCCCTGTCTGATCACTCCAGCACTCTCTCATGGCATCGGGATGGACTGATCAGGCCATCCCGACTCCATGCCATTTCCACCCCCTTCTCAGTATGCGCATCATTGCACACTCCATAGGGAGCCCTCAATACAGAGGTGTGATCCATCGATTCCTTGTTTAAGTGCATTGGAAACAAACGGCAAAAAACCCCAAACAACTCACTCATGGTTGCATCTGATCATGCAGTGGTGGGCTCTGCCCACAGCTCCAAAGTACTGTGTGATTACGCAACTGTGAATCAAATTTCTCCAGAGGGAATAGCCTCACTCCCCCCCCATTTTATCTGGTGTGTGTGACCGCAACCTCATTCTTCTTATTTTGTGAACCTGCTGCACACCCATAGGCCAGTTCCATTAATGTTTGCAAAATTGTTCATGTTCTCTGTAGGGTTGCAAAAACTGCAGGTGGGGCCAGGAGATCTCCCAGAATTACAACTGATCTCCAGGCTCTAGAGATCAGCTCAGTGAGAACATACAGCTGCTTTGGAGTGTGGCCCCTATGATATTATACCTTCAGAAGTTAAGTTCCTCCCCTATCCAAATCCCACCTTCCTCAGGCTTCATCCCCAAATCTCCAGAAATTTCCCAAATGCAATTTGTAACTCTACCCCTCTCACTGCCTCATTTGCACTAAAACTGGAGAGTGAATTAACAGATGCAAATTAACAATTTCCAGTTACACTGTGTAACACTTCTCAGACCTTCAAAAGAACTACCTTCCGTGAGTTTAAAAAAGTGGAGTGATAAATACATAGTTCTGCACATTTTATACAAACTCAGTTATACAGATGATGACTGGTTGGAAATTTTTGCCATTCTGTTCTGGCAGCTGGAGATCTGGACTCTCGGCATGACAGAGAGAAACACTGCATTTGCTGTCAACAGTTGACAGGCATAGCAGGCAGCCTGATATGATTAATACCTTAATAAAAGGGCTTGAGCCAGTTAGTGCCAACAGATTCTCAACTTGGGGAGAATGCTGAGACATTTAGAAGCCATTTTTACTTCTTTTTTAAAAAAAGAAACTTAACGTAAAAAGCTATAGACAATTGTGGCAAAACAGGTTTGTCCCACCACTGTGCCACCATATGTGGTGCAACAGGCTTGTAGCAACTAGATTGCCCTAATGTTCCATTTTCATTCCAGATTGCCCTAATGTTCCATTTTCATTCCCCTATGTTAACAGGGGTGTTTTTTTTTGTCTTGTGCCCAGACAACCTTGTAAACATCCCTATGCCATCTTGGTTTTTCCTCAACCCCCCCCCCCCATTCTTTACTAAACCAGTTTTCCCATAGTTTTTATTCCATTGCAGAATGAATTCACAGGATAGTCTCTTGCTCCAAATGTGAACAGTTTTTCCCATCTCCTGGATTGCCACCCAAACCTGGTCAGAAAGGGAAGGTTTGGACAGTGATATATTTTTATTTGCATGCCAATGTTTCAACATTTCAGTGTTGGAGGGTGTCTGCGCTGAAACAAAAGTTCAGTCCCTTTTGGAGGCCCAACACCAGCAACCGATCATTGCCTTCCTCACCATTTTTACATTCACACTCAAGAGCAGATTCTAGCATGTGCCTGGGTACCATTTTCAAACACATTTTGCAGTGCATGCAGCTCCCCTGAAAACATGCAGTTGAAGGGAACAAGCTGTTGTGAACTGTGTACTGAGGCAACTCAGGGAATGAATTCAAAATTTTGTGGGGGGAGCCAATGAGAGAGAACGCTCACTGCATGAAAAGAGAGCCAAAAAGAGGTGAGACATGTACACTCAGGTGTGGTGTGATGGGCAGGGAATGTACTCGTAAGGGGATTTCTTGGCACCTTGAGGCGGGTGAAGTGCTGCAATGCTTCAGTGTATGCACACACACACAAAAAGCCCTGAAAAATCAATTCACAACCTCAATGTGAGCTGATGGAACACTGATGGGGGGAAAACAAAGAAAACATGAGTGTGTATTGATCGCACCAATAGCACAATCATCAGAAGCACCACAACACCAATGAAAACCTGGGAGGCAGCTGCAGTCTGGAAAATTTCCAGCTCTACTTCTGCCCGTGTGGCTAGTGAATCCAGTGCTTCACTGACCCCAGTCTTACCACCTGAAAGCCAGCATGGTGTAGTGATTAGAGAGTCAGACAAGGATCTGGGAGACCTATTTATTTATTTATTTATTTATTTATTTATTTATTATTTCGATTTATAGCCCGCCTTGCCACAGAGCTGACTCAAGGTGGCTAACAACATTAAAACATTAAAATAATAAATACATTAATATACAGAGTAAATGCAAATAACAACCATTAACCGTGCCAACGATGATGTTGATAATAATAATGATGGTGGCGTACAATATACAGACAATGGCAGTAACCATTTGGTGTTTCGTACGAGCCGAAATGTGTTCCGGTGGCCCATTTGTGCGGCCGAGATATATTCTGGCAGCCCGTTTGTGCAGGCCAAGATGTATTCTGGCGGCCCGTTCATCTGTGGCGCATTCACCAGTTGCCACTCATCAGTGGCGCCCCCTAGTTGAAAGCCTGGTGGAAGAGCTCCGTTTTACAGGCCCTGAGGAACTGTAAAAGGTCCCACAGGGCCCTGATGTTATCCGGGAGCTCATTCCACCAGTGTGGAGCCACCGCTGAAATGGTCCTGGCTCTAGTGGCAGCCAACTTGACGTCTCTCAGGCCAGGAAGAGTCAGGCGGTTCTGTGTTCCTGACCTCAGTGCTCTTTGGGGCACATATGGGGAGAGGCGGTCCCTCAAGTAGGCAGGTCCCTGACCATGTAGGGCTTTAAAGGTCAAAAATAGCAGTGCAATGCCTTCAGGACAGGCTGGATGTGGTCCCATGTAGAGAGGCCCATCAACAGCCTAGCCGCCGCATTTTGCACCAGCTGCAGCTTCCGGAGCTGGGCCTAGGGCAGCCCCATGTAGAGAGCATTGCAGTACTCTAATCTCAAGGAGACCATAGCGTAAATCACTGTTGCCAGGTCATTGTGTTCAAGGAAGGGAACCAACTGCCTAATCAGCCGCAGATGGTAAAAGGCTGCCTTGGCAGTGGCTGCTACCTGGGCCTCCATTGTTAAGGTGGCATCCAGGAGCACTCCCAAGCTCCTAACCCTCGGTGCCGGCACCAACGGCGCCCCGTCGAAGGTCAGGAGTGGGATCCCTACCCCCGGTCCACTCTGACTCAGGCACAGGACCTCCGTCTTCATTGGATTCAATTTCAATCAGCTCAGTCTAAGCCAGCCCACCATGTCACAAAGTGCCCGCTCCAGGTTTTGAATCCCCACTCTGCCATGGGAGCTAACTGGGTGGCCTTGGGCCACTCACACTCTCTCAGTCTAACCTACTTCCCAAGATTATTATGAGGATAAAATGGAGTAGAGAAGAATGTTGTGAGGGCTCCCTTGGTTGCCTGCATTCACACGTGGTGTTTTGCTCAGCAATTTGTTATTTATTTCTCATTACAGCTTTGGGCAGTTTCAGGCATTGGACTGGATCCATTTTGGGGCAGTCACCTGGCTCCACTGCCAGGTGGCAGGGAACCACACAGAGGCTAGCACCCATATCATGGGTCCACTGACTTGCCACTCTAGGTTTACACCCAGAGGTCATTTCGGGGGGGATCGCAGGGGATCGCAGTTCCCCCGGGTGAGGTATGGGGGGCGGGGCACATGACGAAGCCCCGCCCCTGCTTCCGGCCGCCCCACTTCCAGCCCTCATTCAGCCAGGAGGAGGCAGGAGAAGAGGGAGGGTAAGTTGCTTCCTCCCTGCCTCTCCCCACCCCTGCCTGCCTGGGGCCAGGAAGGGCCTTCGCGGGGCTTCCTTGCACTCCCGCCGGCCTTGCAGGTCCACTGCCGGGCCCCTCATGGGGCTCGGTAGTGGAGCTGCAAGGCCAGCGGCGGCGGCCGGGACTGTTGGGGGCGGGGTGTGTGGCCTTATGACACACTTCCGGTGATGTCAGGGGGTGTGGCATATGCTAATGAGTTCCCCTAGCTCTTTTTCTACGAAATGACTCCTGTTTACACCTAGCACAACAAGCCTTTAAGACAGGTTAAGTTGAGAGAGTGCAACTAACCCATGGAAATCTAGTACATTTCCATGGCACAGTGGGAATTTTTATTTGGGTTTCTCAGATCCTACCATGCTGGCTCTCTTTTCAAGCTCCCTCATATGTATTTCTTGGCCATTCAGATTAACTGTATCACATCACAATACGCTAATGTTTCCTAAAATGTTAACTGTAACACACACATGGACACACCAGCATACTCTGAACCTCAGGTACATGTAGACTAACACATTTGCCAATGAGCAGACAAAGAATGTAGAAAGCAAGAAATGCCACGCTCTCTTCCCAGTTGCTAAGTAAACATGAACACAGAAAGGTGAGAAAGAATACAATTTAAAAAAGGCCCTCTAGCTGGTAAACATAGATATGAACATCAGACAGAAAGGCAGCCGAGTGATTTTTTTTAAAAAAAGAATGTATTGTCAGGAAACATAATATAGGGAAATACGAGTGAATTTAGATTACTTCTGAAAAGATCACCACTAAAGAGGGAATGATAGTCTCAGTGCAGTGACAGAAAAACCCAGTTTATTTCCCAGACCTGGGAGTAGGGTCACAAGCCTTTGGAGGACTGGTGGGGATCAAACTGAACAGCCTCCTGTGATGTCACTTACAGCTGTGTAACCAGAAATTGCATCACCACATCATAAGATGCTTTAGGATTCACTCAAAACTCTATGGTAAAAAACACAGTTTCAGGTGAATCCCACACTGTCCCACGATGCAGTAACATCACTTTATTTATTTAAACTATTTTGGATACCATCTCTCCAGGAACTTGTCCAAACTGGCTTACAAAAATATTTAAAAGATATTAATTAAAATCTAGCATTAAAAACCCAGCCCAGCATAAAAACATAGGCCTTAAAAAGAGACTACTGACATCTTAAAATACTTGAAGGTACTTGAAGGACCCACTCCTTCCATACTAACCAGCCTGCCAGTTAAGATCTTCCTCTCAAGCCCTGCTATCTGTACCCTCGCCTTCAGAGGTGAGGTGGTGGTGACTAGGGACATGGTGTTTTCTGTGGTGGCACCTCACCTTTGGAATGTCCCTCCCCTTAAGGGTTGCTTGGCAACAACTTTGTTTTCTTTTAGGTTCCATTCTAAAACACATCTTTTAACCAAGTCTTTTAACTGGGGGTTTATCTTATCAGATTTTGATTGCTCTGCTCTGTTTTTATGGACAGTTTTTTATGCTGCTTATTTCTAATGTCTTGGGCAGGACTCTAAAGAGGCACTATAGAAATATTCTTAATGAACAAATAAATGAGTTAATAAATAAATAAAACAATAGTTTCCAGGCTACAAAAGTGTTAAAAGATCAACCACTACAAGTATAATCAGTACAATCACATCCCCCTCACACAGTGAAAAATCATAATAAGCCACAAGGACCAGTTGGTAGCTATTTGGTATCAGTTTTATCGTATACTCACACAGGTGTATTGGTACCGCTATTTTGACTAGTCCAGAAGTGAATGATATTATTGAAGCTTGGTATTTTGTTATATGGAGTTCATAACATATTCCAAGTTTTTAATTTGGTCATCTCACTGGTCTTCCTTCTGTAAGGTAAAAAGGCAGCCAATAAATGTTTTAATTAATTAATTAAATGATGCTTTGCTCTGGTAGAAATCAGCCCAAATAAACGGCCCTATTGATTTTTGCCTTTTAAGGCTTTGCATAAGAAAACGTTGATTTCGCGTCATGTAATTCCATTGACTGACACTGGAAAATTATTTATTTATTTCTGTTATTTGAGTTTCAGTGAGAAAGGAGAATTATAAATAACAGAAATAAATACATAAATTTACTTTCCAGTTGGAAATATTCCTCTGTACCATTCCTCTGTCCCATTATTATGTTTTTGCCACGCTAGGAGTTTCATTTAAGCCTTAGATCTGACAAGAGAATCAATACTAGCATATATTTCATTCCTCCTGCTTTTTAACAAGCCCTGTCTTTGAAAGTTAAACATCCTAGCAAATTGCTCCAACTCTCTCTTAAAAGGTTAAGCACTGCTCTGAAATCTGGGTTTTTTTCCTTGTTAGGCAAAGTTGTCATCCATTTTCAGAAGAAGACTACAAGGAGGGAGATGGGTTTGAATTTAGCAATCCATTACAATTACAGCTTTGTCGCTGTAGCTGTGATGACAGTTCTGAACCAAACATCCATCATCCTATTTATAAAGGTGTTCCATTTGCCACTATTATACTGCTTAGATGTAGAAACTTACTACATTTAGGGCAGCTAGCTTTTAAAGCTCTACAGTATTGTTTTATTGGTTTTTTTAAAAATCCACCAAACATGCACAACAGAAATTATCTTTGTACTCTGTTACAGCTTATTAAAGAGCCTAGGATAAATTAAAGATACTTTAGCTTTAAAGCTCTTTACATTCTTGGCCTGCAGTATGTGAGAGAGTGCCTTCTCTTCTATTTTATACCATCCCACTTCTTAAGATATGCCATTGATAATTATTTATCAGGAGAGGAAATTGGAAATAGCCTGCTGTCAGGCTTTCCAATCAAACACTCAACAACGTTCCTTCGTAGATTTTTGTTTATTGAGGTTAGTACTGGAGATACCCGTCAGGAATGATGGGTACCAAAATGGTGGATACAATTATACCCCCCTTCAAACCAGACCCCCTGATGTGTTAAGCCCAATAAGCAAGCACCTGTGAGCATGTTCCCAGCGGGAAAAGCATACTAGGCAGAGGCAGCCCTTCAAGGCCACTAGGCAGATAACATAGACAGCAGAGACACGGGGGTTGAGTGGAGAGAGTGAGAAGATGAGGAGGCCACACACACCCCTCCAGATTCCATTACATGGCAGCACTAGCTGACATCTGCTATGACAGTTGAGTACCATCTGGGCTGATTTGGTTTCATTCTCTCCTTACAGGTACTTAAGCTTTGGATATGAGTTGAAAGCCAATGGCCAAAAGGCTCTTGTTCCTCAGCTCTCAGCTTGTGACTTGCTATAGCCACTCCACACCTACCCCAAAGGAAGAAGGGAGAAAGAGTCAGCCCTCCAACCACCTACAGTTTGGCTGAGAGTCTCCTTGTTGGATCCCCAAGCATCGAGAATAAATCCACGTTTTCAAGAAAAGCAAAATTTATTTCAAAGCGTTGAAGACATACTCAAACACGTTCTTTGTTAGAACTGGGGATACACAGTTAGGTCAAGCATAATAAAGGAACTTCAAACAGATACAGATCCAATGAATAACTTTCCCGCTGGCGGGCTAATGGAACGGTTGCGCGCCCAGTACGTGGGAACCAGGCAGGACATCAGACAAAACACAGGTGCAGTACTCATGGGAAAATCAATAGGCAAGCATTACAGCATCTTCTCCCCCACACAACCTCCAGCAGTTATCTTAAGCATTCCAAAGCAGGAGCAGGATGATAGAAACCAAGCCGGGTGTAACAGGGAAAGGATATGTACACAGGGGTCACAGAAAACAGAATGGCAGCTTGCTGACATACTGCCCCCCTTAAAATACACTTACAACACACCTCCCGGCCTGGGCGGGAGATCTCCCGGGCTGGGCGGGAGACCTCCCGGTTTGTCCGGGAACCTTCTGTGGAAACGACGGATCAGGTAAGGGGCCCGAATATCCCCTTCTTCCACCCATTCGCGGTGCTGGGGACCGAAATCAACCCATTCGATAAGATACCAGAGTTTACCACGTTTCACTTTACAATCAAGGATATCAGCTATTTCAAAATGTTCATCCCCTTCCAAAATGACAGGTGGAGGAGGAGTAGTCGCTGGTCTCCAAGGAGACGGTCCAGGATCCTTCTTCAATAGACTCATGTGAAAGACAGAATGCAAGGCACGTAAATTCTTAGGCAAAACAACATCAACTGCCACATCATTTATGACTTTACGCACTTTGAACGGACCAATGAACTTCCATCCCAATTTTCTGCTAGGCCGCAGCATCTTAATGTTCTTGGTCGAGACATACACAAGATCCCCAGGTTTCAGATCAAACCCCACCACCCTACCCTTGTCTGCCTGGGTCTTGTAAGCAGCCTTGGCTGCGTCAAGTGTTTGGCATAGCAGAGGCCATGCTTTTTGCAAGGACATACACCATGTATCAGCATCCCCCACAGGACGTTGGCCCATCCCCTCCAAGAAAGGGAGGGGGGGACTGTCGTAACCAGATACAGCTTTATAAGGAGACATGCCTGTGGAGCTATGGACCGTATTGTTATAACAATATTCAGCAAGAGGCAATAATTCACACCAATCATTCTGTTGATAATTAGTAAAACAACGCAGGTATTGTTCCAGAGTCTGATTAACCCTTTCCGTTTGTCCGTCAGTTTCAGGATGATACGCGCTGCTGAGCCCTTGTTCGACCCCTAAAATGGAAAGAAGTTCCCTCCAAAATTTAGAAACAAATTGGGTCCCCCTGTCAGAAATTAACTTAGCAGGTAATTGATGAATTTTCACCACGTGGGACATAAACGATTTCGCCAACCTCTGAGCTGTAGGCAAGGAAGGAAAAGGCACAAAATGAGCTTGCTTAGAAAACAAATCAACAACCACCCAAATAACAGTGTTCCCTTTGCTCGCAGGGAGGTCAGTAATAAAGTCCATGGACACCACTTCCCATGGTCTCGACGGAGTAGGGAGTGGCTGCAGTAAACCAGGAGGCTTGCCCATCCTGGGTTTAGTTAAGGCACAGGTTTGGCAGGACCTAACAAACATCAAGAGGTCTTTGCGCATTTGTGGCCACCAGAATTGTCTGCGGATGAGTTGCAAAGATTTAACGAAACTCCAATGCCCTGCCAGTTTCGAACCGTGAGCAGACTCCATCACCTCCCTCCTCATCGAAATAGGCACATACAATTTGTCTCCAGAATAAATCAGACCTTCAGGGCTACGGACACAATCAGGTAATGTCTTAAGGGAGGCATCATCCTCAGCAGTAAAAGCAGAAAGATATTTCTGGACCCAGGCCCCCCCTCCCACAGGGAACAGGGAAGGCGAAGTCTCATCAGAGTGTGGAATCGTTCGCGCTTGCGCCCGGGTGACCACGGCCCCCCCCAGATGGGAGGGGGAAAAAACAGAGTCCATGATGATCTCACGCTGACTGTCATGTTGTGGGAGGCGTGAAAGCGCGTCAGCCAGGGAATTAGCCGCCCCCGGGAAATGACGAAGTGTGAATCGAAACTTAGCGAAGAAGTCCGCCCAACGAAGTTGCTTAGCGTTGAGAGAACGGGGGGATTTCAGCATCTCCAGATTCTTATGATCAGTCCAGACTTCAAACGGCAGTTGCGCCCCCTCCAGCCACTGCCTCCAAGTGGAGAGAGCCAGCCGGATCGCTGACGCTTCCTTTTCCCAAATCCCCCAGTTTCGTTCGGCATCAGAAAACTTTTTAGACACAAATGCCAGGGGATGTAACCGACCATCTTCCCCTTCTTGCAAAATAGCGGCCCCCATAGCCACATCCGAGGCATCAGTTTGGACAATAAACTTCTTAGATTCATCAGGGCGCGCCAGCACCGGCTCGGAGGTGAACATCAGTTTAAGTTTCTCAAAAGCCTCTGCGCAAGCAGGGGACCATTTAAGCGGGGCGCCAGGTTTCGTAGCATCAAAACCCTTCCCTTTGGTCTTTAGCAACTCAGTCAGGGGAAGGGCAATTTGCGCGAAATTCTGGATGAAATTTCTGTAAAAATTGGCAAATCCGAGGAACATTTGCAATTGTTTGCGGGTCCTGGGGGGCTCCCAGTCAAGTACAGCCTGAATTTTAGCAGGGTCCATTTCAACCTTCCCCCCAGAGATGCGGTATCCCAAAAAGTCAATGCATGTCTTGTGGAATTCACATTTTGACAGCTTAGCAAACAAGTGGTGTTCATAAAGTCGCTTAAGGACCTGGCGCACCAATTTAATATGCGACTGGAGGTCCTGAGAGTACAGCAACACATCATCAAGGTAAAGGACCACTCCTTTGAATAGAAACTCATGTAGGACCTCATTGATTAGGTTCATGAAGACCCCCGGAGCCCCTTGAAGGCCGAAGGGCATAACGAGGTACTCAAACTGCCCCAAAGGGGTATTAAATGCAGTCTTACTTTCATCCCCCTCCCGGATGCGCACACGGAAATATGCATCCCGGAGGTCAAGTTTCGAGAAGATCTTGCCCTTGGTGGCCTCAGCTACCAAGTCCTTAATTAATGGGAGGGGGTAAGCATTGGACAAAGAAACAGCGTTCAAACCCCTATAGTCAGTGCACAACCTAAGCCCCCCGTCCTTCTTCTTTCGGAAAAGTACAGGCGCGGCGAAAGGGGAGGAAGCCGGGCGAATGAAACCTCGGGCTAGGTTTTTATCAATAAAGTTCCGCAGTTCGACTTTTTCAGCCGGCCCCATCGCATAAATTTTACCTTTGGGTAATTTACAGTCAGGCAAAAGTTCAATAGCACAGTCAGTCGAGCGATGAGGGGGCAATTCGTTAGCTTCCTCTTCGCCAAACACCTTTGCCAAGTCTCTATACTCTCGAGGCAAAGAAGCTAACTCTTCCGGTTGCAAAGTGCCGCAGGGGAACTGTGTGGTCGGCTGGTCCCCCCACGAATCCACCCAGCAGTGATCCACACACTTAGCCGACACAAATTTGACAACCCCTTCTTCCCACAAGATGTAAGGGTCATGGGTAAACAACCAGGGACTCCCCAGTACTAAGTCGAACTGCGATTTAGGGGTGACAATGAAGGACCTGGATTCCCAATGATCTCCCGCCCCCAACCGCAAAGCCATAGTCTCGTGCGTACAAGGTTCCATGGGTGCCCCATCCATCTGAGTAAAAATGATGGGGGACTTCAAGGGGACTATCCCCGCTTCCAGTGCAACTAACACTCTAGGGCTGATGAGATCCCTCCCACACCCAGAATCAATCAACGCTCTTACCCTAACGTGGGTTCCTAGGAGCGGATTCATTAAGGAGACAGTCACGAAAAATAGGGAAGGGGTTTCTCTCACCACCTTGGGCGCAGCATTAGAATGGCCTTGTCGTTTTGCGCCTCTCACAACAGGCCGTTGTCGTTTTCCGCCGTTTCAGCCACCAGCTCTTCTTCGGACTCGGCGGCAGCCGGTTCATTTTCCCCCGAACCTTGGGCTGCCTGCAGAGCTTTGGAGAAACGCGGTTTAGCCATCCCCTTCTTCCCCGACAGCGGTGTCTTCGGGCTTGGGGTAGGCGGCTTGTCTTTGACTTGACGGCTGCCACAATCCACAGCGAAATGCCCCTTCTCCCCGCACTTGAGACAGAGCCCCATCTTCATCCGTAGTTCCCTTGCCGATTCCGACAGGCGTTGAGTCTTGGGTTTAGAGGCACCGACAGCGGCGGGTCTGTTGGTCGTAGCAGCCAGGTCGAGTTTGATGGTGGTGAGCCGGTCTTCTGCATTTTCAGCTTCTTGGGTCCAGGCCATCAGGGAGACAGGGTTGACAGTTTTCAGAACCGTTTCTCGGATTTCTGCGTTGAGACCCAAGCGATACATCTCAGCCAATATATGATCAGGGTAGTCTCGGAGCTTAGCTGCTTGCTTGTGGAATTCCAGAGTGTACTCGCGAACCGACTTCTTGTTCTGGCGGTAGGTCCGGAGGAACGCTTTAGCTCTTTGACTCGCGTTGACATCTTCGAATCTCGCCCTCAGCGCCCACATGAATGCTCGCAAATTCAAAAGTTCCGGACCGCGGTCGTTGTGCAGTCCAACATACCATGTGGCGGCGTCTCCTTTCAGTCTTGCCGAGATGACATCAATGAGACCAGCTTCATTTCGGAACAGGTGTCGACTCTCTTCTACGAATTTATGCACCCTCACCGTGAAGAAAGCGAGTTCATCCGGGTTGCCGTCGAAGGTAGCCTCCAGCAGATCCTTGGGTCTGGGTCGTGGAGGCCTCACCAACGGGCCCAGCTGCCCCGGAGCTCCCCTGGGAGGGAAACCCGGTACAACCGGTGGCCCTGCTGGTATTGGCCTCAGCGGCGGCGGCAGACCCGGCACCGGCGGACCCCCTGGCATCGGCGGCTGCGCAGGCACTGGCGGAGGCGGTCTCACCGGCTGCTGGACAGGTACCTGCTGCGCGGGAACTCCCGGTGCTTGTAGCGGCTGAGCAGGCATCGGCGGCGCGGGAAATCCCGGTGCAGGAGCAACTTGTAACTGCGCGGCGTGTGCGTCCAGGAAATTGGCCATTCTAACGTCCAACATTCCCGGCAGGCCTTCCATCACATCCTGGAATGCCCGCATTAAGTCTCTCACCGAGTCTTCCAGTTCTGCTAGACGTTCCCCGGTAGTTTCCTCCGGGATGGGGTCCCGAGGGCGGTAGTCCGGGGGTGGGTCATAGTCCTCTTCCGTTTGGAAGGCTCCGGTGCCCTCCTCATCTTCTGCGTGACCACGCGGTCCCGACGGCTCGAACATCCACTCCTCGAGGTCCTGCTTGGGGCTCCCCTTCTCCGAGGTAGACCCAGGTTCCGGGAACAATCCCTTGTCAAACAGACTCTCACGTAATCCGCTCCCCCGACGGGAGTACACCTCACGGGTGCCTTGGGTGTTGTACATAGTCCAATCATCCTGCTGGTGAGTCTTCCGCGGACCCCATTGCGAAGGGGTCGGAGGCGGCCAAGACAGATGTGCAGGCAGGCGGGGAATCGTTCCCCCCACGGCACCCTCCATCGAGGCTGCAGTCGTGAACACCAAAGACGCGGAGGTTTGTGGGACCGATCCCGAGTCCCCCTCCGTGTTAGGTAGATTTCCCTCAATTCCGCTCATGATCTTGTCAGATTCGGAACGATAGGAAAAGGGAGTTCTAACAATATGTTGGATCCCCAAGCATCGAGAATAAATCCACGTTTTCAAGAAAAGCAAAATTTATTTCAAAGCGTTGAAGACATACTCAAACACGTTCTTTGTTAGAACTGGGAATACACAGTTAGGTCAAGCATAATAAAGGAACTTCAAATAGATACAGATCCAATGAATTGCTTTCCCGCTGGCGGGCTAATGAAACGGTTGCGCGCCCAGTACGTGGGAACCAGGCAGGACATCAGACAAAACACAGGTGCAGTACTCATGGGAAAATCAATAGGCAAGCATTACAGCATCTTCTCCCCCACACAACCTCCAGCAGTTATCTTAAGCATTCCAAAGCAGGAGCAGGATGATAGAAACCAAGCCGGGTGTAACAGGGAAAGGATATGTACACAGAGGTCACAGAAAACAGAATGGCAGCTTGCTGACACTCCTTCACTACAAGGGCTTTGGCTACATGTCTCTTTCAGTGCCTGATACAAAGGTCAAGAGGGCTGCATATAGGGATGGGCATTAACTGGGGGGGGAAAGTTTGGTTCATAGAGTGTGCAGTTCGCAAACTATGGACCGTCACAAACCTTTTAGCACTGGATGAACTAGTTTGGTTCATGAAGTTCATGATGAGCTAGAATGGCCCCCAGTGTGCTAGAGACACCAAACTCTCAGGAGACCTCTGGCTGACTCTCCTCTGCCTGTCATCCAAGTTTGGTGAGGATTAGATTCATCGGGTCCAAGTTATGGCTCCCCAAAGAAGGTGCCCTCAGGAAAGTGCTTTCTGGGGAAATTACAGGCACAGGTTCAGGAAGTTCAGGAATGTACAGGACAGATCCTGTGCACGCTAGAGACACCAAACTCATAGCAGATCTCTGTCTGACTCTCCTCTACATGTTTGGTGAGGCTTGAATTTACGGGGTTCAAAATACAGCCCTCCAAAGAAGGAAACTCTCAGTAGAAACTGAAGATGGAGTCATTTTTGCAAGCCAAGCAGAACCAGTTCCAGTGTGGCACTGCAAACCTAATAGGACTAAGGTCAAGCCAGGAAAGTGCTTTTGGGGAAAATATGAAGCACAGGTTCAAAAGTGTACAGAATGGACCTCCTGCAAGATATACACACCAAAAACACAGGAAACCTAACCCTGCTGCCTGATCCTCTACAATCTCTCCAAGTTGGGGGTGGATTACATTTCTGGAGCTACAGGCCCCCCCCCCCCAAAAGGTCTCCTCAGTGCTCTCTCTGGGAAAGACAGACACGGTTACAGGAGTTTATGAAACAGCTCAGGAACAAGCCAGTGACACCAAACTCAAATGGAAACTTCACCTGTGTCGATCCCCCCCCCCAAGTCAGGCACTAGAAGTAAGGCAAACATCTCCCCTTTTTCACATTTTCAATTCACATAAATATATACATAGATCAATTAAGTATTTATACATTTCTTTAAAATAATAGTCCTCTTTGTTTCTGTTATTCTGTTATTTTTAACTAGCATTGATTCAATATTATTCTTTCTTCTTGTGTTTTAGCCAGTCATAGATAATCTTACATCTGTTCCAAAAAGTATCCTCTGGTTTGTTGTTCAATGCTAAACTCAATTTATTCATTTCCGCTATATCCAGAATCTTGCATTTGAGTTCTTTTATGGATGGTATGGCTTTCGACTTCCAAGACATCCCCAGAGTTTTGACAGGGGCTCTTCAAAGTTGCACCATGGCAGCTTACCAGGCACCCTGCCCCCACCAGACCAGTGGAAATCAGATTTTTTTTCCATTTAAAGTGATTATGAGGTAGGTGTTACGTTACGATAAAGATGCTGTTGTTTCATGAGGCAGCCATCCTCCTACCCAAGCACCAAGGGCACAACCTGCAGGCTGAAGGCTAGATTACCCAGAGAGGAGGAGGAATGGGGGGACACACACGGGGTCAAAAGGAGATCTGGATCTTACCCTGTGAAGTCCAGAGAGGGATAGCCCAGCAGTGGGAGGTTGACCTTCAGGAAGGCTGACTCGAGGGACGGAGCTGCAATGCGGCGAGACGGACAGAGCTGGGATGAGCTCCCAGCCACCGCCAGCTTCTCATTTTTTTAGAGGAGTTTGGGGGTTCCCAAACTCTGTTATCCCCCTTGGGGGGGGGTAGTGCGAGGGACTTGATCCGAGCCCCTTGTTTGCAGTGGCGAGTGAGCAGTAGCCTTCGGAGCATCCCCAGCAAGGAACGACAAAGATTACCCATGGCAGCCATGAGCATTTTAGCTGTTGCTACCCACTAGGATGGACTTATAGTCCGTGCCTCATCCATAACATCGATGAAGTTTTTTCTGTTTCCTGTAAGCAATACTACCAGAGAATCCCGCACACAACATCAGCCCCTTTAAAGTTTAAAGATTGGAAGGGGAAGGTAAAGTTTTTCTCCCCATCTCTACCACGGCTAGGAAAATATCCCAAAAGCAACTTTACAAACAGTATTTTGGCCAAAGAAAACAAGAGAGGACTCTGTCTAAGTCGGCATTTAAGAGCTAAAATCTCCTTTAATAATTTGAACTCTGTTATAGCAACACCACCAGAAAATCTATCATACAAGGTTACTCCCTTTAAAGTTTAAAAAGATTGGAAGGGGAAGGAGAAGAGTTCCTTCCCCCCCCATCTCTACTGTGACTTTAGAAAGTATCTAAAGGGCACCGGTCACACGGCAAAGTTGTGGGAGAGGCATGGGAGTCCCACGGATTTTCCGGGCGCGATCACACCCCAACATCTGGGAAGCGCAGTGCTTCCATGGCGAACCTGTGGCTCCCCGCCGAAGGTGCGGAGTTAAAAACTAGTACCTATGAGGTACTAGTTTCTGGAAACCGCGGGGCAAGGGCGGGCATCTGACCGTGTTTCCGGTGGACTGTCGTGGCATCTGGTGGCTGCCGATGTTCCATCGTGACCAAGAGGATTTTTCCCCCCAAGTCTCCGCAGGAAGCGGAAAAGCACCCAACGGCGCATGTGCACAAACAGGAAGCGGCGTTTGCCACAGGAGCAGTGCGGTGCGAGTGCCGGTTTGAATGCCCCGTACTGCTTCTTTGGCATGCTGCGGACTAGCCGTCTGATCTGCACCTGACGCCTACCCACAGGACCTCGAAAGGACTTCTGATCGGGCTGCCGCGCGTTATTTTCCTCTGGGGCAATTAGCCACGCCTCCCCCACACATTTTCCAGCCTGTGTGTCCGGGGCCAAGGAAACTCTATCAACAAAATATTGAGTGGAGAAAATAAGACAGGACTTTGTTTAAGCTGGCAGTTAAGAGCTAAAATCTCTTTTTAAAAATTTTGTGGACCTTATTTGAATTTCACATGTATTAAGTTCCCATAACAAAATCTGTTTATCTTTGTTGAAGCTTATAACTCCATTTTGTTCTGACTATATTCTTTTTATTATGTAAACAACTGATTAGCTCTCCAGTTTATGCTAGTACTGTTTAGACAATAATAGAAGCTATTGCATGCTTTGCTAGAAATGTGTACAGCTTAGCTGGAAATATTGTTAGAGAGTCTCTTGTATTAATATGTCTTTAGAAAAAATGTATTACAAGGATAGTGTGCAATAGGTTTCACAGGATATATTTCCAGATTCACCAGAATTCATCGATACTAAACCTATTCAGGACCCCATGGAAGATCTGCTGAACACAATTCAAAATATACTGGTTGTTACTATTAAAAAGGAAACTGAGGATGCCTTTTTTCCTTTGCAAATTGAAATGCAATCACTGTGCCAACAGACCTTGGCTAAGAGGGAACCAGACTACGCAGCATGGCAAGACCAAAATAACAGATCTGGTCATCTAGAAGATAGAGAGGAAAACTAAAAGTAAGTGGACTGGTCTTACAAAAAGAACTCTATACTTCCTAAGAGAAACAGATCCCCTTCAGATTCATCAGAGACTCTATAAAAGAGTCATGGCTGTTGAAACTACTAAAATAATGTCTTACTCAATATCACAGAAAGACCAAAGAAACCAATATATGGAATTGCAAAGCATGACTAAGAGTGTGCCTACATTGTTCTTACCAGAAGAAATCTTCTACACTTACAAAGGCAAAAGATATAGAATTAAGACATAAAAACTTGAGAGCAAAAATCAGAATCTTAAGAAAAAGAAACCTATTAATAACATAGAAAATGGTTGAGGGGACTCCTTAGACTTTAAGCCTCCCTTATATAATCATTGAGAATTTATATTGATGGTTAAGATGCTGATAATTCTCTATTTAGAAAGAAAATGTTTGAGGGGATTGCTGAGATTTTAAACTTTCTTATATAACCATTGAGAATCACTGAGGGACATAGATATGTTTGTTGGAATAAGATCCTAATATCTATATATATAGAACAAATAATTTGTTTATGATATTAAACTGCTTAAGAATTTAATAATACCGTATACTTAGACAAAGCTCATTTTAGCAGAATAAGAAACTGTATACTTAGTGATCTGCAAAATATGTATATGTATATTATATATATATTATATATATTATATATATATATTAAAGGAAAGCCAACTCATCCACCCTGGCTAGGTCCAAACAGGAGCATTGAGGACTGAAAATGTCTCCCAGATGAGAGAATACCCACTCACTCTGGACACTGGTCAGAGGACAGAGAGAAGACTAATGGTTGTGCAAGAGAGGTTGGTCCAAATGGCAGTCTTGCATGATTAGTACTCCAGGGGATCAGTGGAGGCGGGCTCAGGGGTCTTGGTGAGGCAGTCCCTCATCATCACCTCTGCCAACTTCTCTGTCATTGATTGCCTGGTATCCCCACTGCTGCTGACCTCCCAGTTCACCACGGACAACAAGTAGTGAGGCTTCTCCTTGGTTGGGCTCTTTGAGGCAGAGGTGCCAGGCTGTGGCTCCCCCCCCCCACACTGCCTGTAGCCTTCACACTTCTTTGCAGAGTTCACACTTCCATTGCATGATCTCTGCATTCTGGAAAGTAATGCTGCCTTTTATCCAGGGGTCACACATACAAGGCCAGCCTGTACTCCCCTTACTTGCAGAGAAGATGCAACCTGGTGGTGATGGTCATCCACAACCCCTCTGCCAGGCCCTGACCCATGGAAGAACAGGCATCCCCTGGGGGCCTGGCTGCAGTGTGGAAGCCAGCCAGAACCTGGTCTAGCCAGAACCTGGTCTAGCCTTCAAATCAGTGGAATGACTTGCCCCTGGCTGGCCGTATGGATGCAGAGCACATTAGTGGTGTCCTGGAAGGGCTTGAGAACACATTTAGGAGAGGGTCAGCCATTCATTGGAGCTGATGCTGAGCTCCTCTTCCCCATGTAGGATGGTCATAGAGGCGGTGACATCCTTCACCATGCTCTTCTCCTCCACCAAATGCACAATCATGATGTAGGTGGTGTTCCAGACGGTGGGTAAGTTCAGGATGAGCTGGTGTTCAGCCTCATCCCCCTCCCCCTGCCTCTCACTCAGCAGATGGACAGAGTTGATGCTGCACAAGAAGTGGCTGGCCAGGTGCCAATAGGTTTCCAGCAAGGCCTGCATTGCAATGGTGGCAGCATCCCAGGTGGCCCTGATAGTGCTCCCCAGTGTTGACCTGCATTATTTCCAAGCTAAACCTGTGTTTGCAAGAGGGATCTTTTGAATCTTACTCTGACAATGCTACTTCCAGGAAAAGAAAGGACTTGGACACTAGGTTCATAAATTTTACAGGATTTTATTATTACATAAACTCTAACAAAGATTTCCTCTTTTAATCACATTCAGAATTTCCGGACCATACCCCAGCACAGAAAAATACATCGGAAACATGTAACTTAGCTTAACCTAAAAATATCCTTGCTATAGTGAAACATTAATTTTACTTGAAACAGCATAAAGCATAAGCAGCATGGAATGTGAAAAGCAACCTAAGAACATAGTAAGAAGCATATGAATCTCACCAGTCCTCCAGGGAAAAGAATAGTGGAGCACATTCAAAGTTGGCCCAAAGGTGGCTTGGTAGGAAAAGGTCTTACCTCCATGAGTTTTTCCTTCAGATGAATACATGAAAGACAGGAAGTGAAGGAGAGAGGCTTTGGATCCTCTCTGCCTGACTCCCACTGGATATTCCTCTATTCTTATACTCTATTTATTTATTTAATTTTTATTTATTTAACATTCAATTTATATACCGCTCTAACCCCGAAGGGTCTCTGAGCGGTTTACATACAGTGTTTCCAATTTCCTATCTAAGGCCACATTGCATATATCGGGAGGGGACTGCCTACCGGCACCCAAGCAGCAGGGCTTGTAATTTGTCTCCTTCTTCAAGCGGGCTTTTGGGTGTCGGCGCTCCATCTCCTGGTGCCCTGGAGCAGATCTTCTTCCAGTCCGGCGGCTTTCCTCTGGCGGGCCCGTTCTGGTGTGCGGCCCTGTGTCGGCTGCAGCTCCAGCTAACGTCCTTACTGGCTCCGCCGCGCCGCCACATCACCGCACCTTTCCACGACTCCGCCTCTGCTTTGGCTTGTTTGCCCACTATTCTAACCCAATCAGATTCTTACAACTACTCTTGGGTTTTTTCCGACTTGGTGACATATCATTATTTGGCAAAAATTATCATATGACCATGAAAAACACATGTGTCCTGTCTGGGGTTCCCCTCTCCAAGGGCACCCCAACTCTAATGTGTCAAGTTGTCTGTGCTGGGACTGTTCCTAAAGGGAGCCAGTTTAGTGTAGCGGTTAAGTGTGCGGACCCTAATCTGGGAGAACCAGGTTTGGTTCCCCACTCCTCCACTTGCACCTGGCTGGATGACCTTGGGCAAGCTATAGTTCTGATAAGAGCTGTTCTTGAAAAAGAGCAGTTTCTGTCAGAGGTCTCTCAGCCCCACCTACCTCACGGGGTGTCTGTTGTGGGGAGGGGAAGGGAAAGGAGTTTGTCAGCCACTCTGAGACTCCTTTGGGTAGTGAAGGCCGGGGTCCAACTTCTAAAAAAAAGTTAGGATTTACCAGTTGAATTTTTGTAAATACTACTTAAGTGGTATTCCTAGTTGTATTACTACCAGTTATACTTGTGTTACTCATTAGTAAATTGTTCTATATTTTTTCTTAGCGTCTTTTTACACCGTTTTCGTTAATCTTTCATGCTTAATGTGTAATTGCTGATTGTTTACTGTGCCCTTAACACCAGCACAGACTGTCAGGAATTTGGGTGTGATTCTGGATGCCTCCTTATCAATGGAGGCCCAGATCACAAATGTTACCAAGCTGGCATTCTTCCAGCTATGCCAGGTGAGGCAACTGACCACCTTCCTGTCTCGTGCTGACCTAGCAACAGTAATTAGAGATTTTTAGAAATTTAGACAGCTGCCTGTTAGGTATAGGAGAGGAGGTGGGATGCTTACAGCTGCCGGGGAGGTTTGCTCAGCAGGATTGCCTTAGCTCTGCTGCTGGCCCAGCCTCCCCAATGCCTTTAAATACAACGCCCCGAACACCAGACAGGCTGGTGTCTGTCAAGTCTAGAAGCAGGACCAGGGTACTTTAATCCATCAAGGACGCCACCCCAGCTTAGCGGTGCTGCTGGCGCAGCTTAGCCACACTCCCACCCACAATGGAAATATACTCCAAATTTGTAGAAAACTGGTTTCCTTTATTAGGTTACTAGGAAAAAGGCCCGTTGTGGAAATAAATACAACGGCCTCTAGAAAGAGGCTATGGGCGGGTACCCCGGCTTTGGACACTCAGTGTCAATTTGCTGTGGCAACCTCAACTGGGTATAATGACACTGAGTCCACCATTTTCTCCAGAGGAACTGATCTCTGCTACCTAAAGAACAGTTGTAATTTTGAGTGATCTCCAGCCCCCACCTGGAGATTGGCAATGATGGTTCCCCAGAAGGGAATGGTTGGTTTGGAGGGTGGAGTCTATGGCTTTGTACCTTTCTGAGGTCCCACGCCTCCTGAAACCTCACCCTTTCCAGGCTCCATCCCTCACATCTCCAGGAATTTCCCACCTGGAGTTGGCAACCCTATCTCCTTACCAGCCAATCATCAACCTACCTTTATTTCCCCCTCTCTTTAGCTTTTCACCCCCACACACACACACCTGCAGCCTCTCCTGTGCTCTGAAGCCCTTACTGCTACGTCACATTGGCTGTTATACGGGGGCCACCTCAGCAGCATATAAGGATACAGAGCCCACCATTTTCTCCAGGAGAACTGATCTCTGCTGTCTGGAAAGCAGTTGCAATTCTGAGTGATCTCCAGCCCTCACCTGGAGATTGGACACATTTTACCTCAGAACAGCAAACTGTTTAGAATGGTTAGAGGCAAAAGCCAATCAAGTCGCATATACAAATGACCTCTGTGTTCCGAGGCAGAGGCCAATGAGGCTGCAGATGCAAATAACCTCTGTGTTCTGACTGGCTATGGGGGGGAGAGGAACTGCAAAATGTTTAGAATGTTGGAGGCAGGACTCAGGCAAAGCAGCCAGTGCCTAGGGAGACCCTCTGAATGACAGATCAGAGAGCGAACTGATTTTGGAGCGTATGGAATGTTCTAGAGAAGTGCCACTACCATTCGGCTTTTATTTATATGGGATTTAACTTCTCACAATGTGGGTTCTAGAAAATGGGTTCATATGAACTTGCTTAATATCTGATTGCTCGGATGGTGTTTTGAATATGTAGTTATGTCCCAGTTATAAAATGTAACATAAATTAGAAGCATTTTTGTTTTTAAAAAAGGGGGGAGGGTATGCCCTCCCCCCCATATTCAATGCCCAGACCAAACCCCTGCACCAAGAAACCCAAAATAAGGAGAGTGCATTCCTACCTTGATGTCAACCCCCCCCAAGAGATTTCTGAGAACCATGACCCCTAAGGGGGTAAAAAAAGGGGCAAAATGTGTTCCCCAAATTATTTTCCATGTGCTTGGCAGGCTGCTGCCTCCTTGCCCACCCCTTCCCCCAATTGGTCAATTGTGTAGTTCAGAGTTCTGAGGTAAAACTTGCCTACTTGCACCCAACTCCCTCTGATTGCTCAGCTGTGGATCTAAACACAGTTAGAAGAGACTGCAGACAGTTGAGGACAGTTAACAGAAATCAGCTATTCAAGACTCCTGAATAGACATTTCTCAAAAAAGCCAGCATGGCAATTGAATTAATGAATGGCTCTGGAACCATCCTTCCTGAGCTAAGACAAAAATGTGTGAGCTGGAGGCAAAAAAATTGTGAGCTAGCTCACACTAACTCAGCTTAGAGGGAGCACTGCTCTAGACTTTGAACATTGTGGTTGTCTTGATCACAGGTCCTAGCCAATGTCTATATTGCTTTTGGCTGATTGGAAAAGTGGAAAGTTTCACTCCATTTCTCATTTGAAAATGGCTTTTTAAAAAACATGGCTTTAGGTCTGTTTCATCGGTTTTAGGCCTTCTTTAGTCTAACACCAGCCCCAGTATGTGCCAGGCAGATGATGCCCTTGAGGTGCACAGCCTTCACTGCTGCCAGCATATTGGCACTGGCATCTGTCACCATGTAGCCATGGATGATGTTGCCACTGCTCACTAACTCTCTCAGGCTACCCTGTATCACAGCAATAATGTTTTGCACTGTGTGGTCTGCATCCATCCCCTGCATATGTAGCAGAACCACATTGTAGCCTGGTGGCAGAACTGTCTCCTCCTGTGCTCTGGGCCATGCCCCGACAGTCCAAACAAACCTCTAACTGAGGGAGAGGTATCTATGCTGCTGGCTGCTCCAGAGGTCTGTTGTGAAGTGCACAGCTCTGCTTTGCACTCTGGAGAGGTCAGCCTTGACCATCGCCACTGCAGAGCAGTGCATGGTGGGCAAGACTTGTCAGCTCATGGTCCTGCATGAGGGGACAGAGTACCAGGGAGCCAGGTTTTGCAGCAGCCAGTGAAAGACTATGTCATCCACAAATGTTCTGCTTCAGGCAGGTGCCAGCATTCATGATGTTAGGCAAATAGCTGGAGATGGTTATTAGAGGCAGGGTGCCAGAGTTTAATAAACAGAGTCCATAATTACATGAAAGTTGTCTTAGCAGGCCAAGGTCACTTTTCCAGAAAGAAAGATTCAGCAGCAAGTCAGTGTCTAAGGGAACATGTTGAAGACACACTGAAGGGCTCCTCCCTCATACTTTTATACACTTCAAGACCTATATCACACCTGTGACAGCTGCTTCACATCTCCCCTGTTGACGTTTTTCCTTCCTCTGCAACTGATTGCCTGTGCTGAGCTCTGAGGCGTGCTGACCTGCATCAAGACTGTAAATCCCCTCTACACCTGCACCTACATTGCTCTTGTGGACCTAGGAACCCTGAAGGAAATAGGGCAGCTGGCTGATCCTGACTGGTCAGCTCCAGGAAGGGGGATGAAACACGCACCCCATAGCTTCCCAACTGCGATTCCTCAGTTGCTTGCTCAGCTGCAGCTGGCTGGTGGCTGACAGGCATGGAATCCAGCTGTTCTTCACCTGAGGATTCAGAGCTGTTTCCAGGGTCTGGCTGTTCCACAACAACAAGGGAGAAGGGTTGGCCATCAACAGCAATCATTTCATGAGTGACTGCTTCCCGGACCCTCCATGTAGCTCTTTTGGATGTCATTGTTGGTGTCCCTGTGGGAATGAACTCTTGGAGGGTGCCATGCCTTGATGCCTCCATCCACAGCATCCCAAGTGTGAGGAGCCCCATGATGAGGACCCATTGCACCCACTTTCACCCTCATGGCACAGAGGGATTGGTTCACAATCAGGAGAGGTGGGAGGCTATAAAGTGTGGGTCCTCAGCTGAGGAACCCACTAGCTAAGCCCCTCCACTCGGGGTGAGCAGAGAGATGGTTGGCTCAGAGCCCTGAGTCCACCTAAAATCCCCAGACCCCAGCAGGGGAGAGGAATCACAATCAAAATGGGGGTCCTCAGCCAAGGAATGCAGTAGATAAGCCTCTCTATTCAGCATGAGCAGAGAGATGGGTGGCTCAGAGCCCTGAATCCACCTAAGACCCCCCACCCAACTGCAGCAGGGGAGAGGAGTTCCCAATCATGAGGAAAATGTGCACTGCTAGTTTCCTTTTGTGTGACTAGCAGATGGAGCGATACTTTGATTTCAATATAACATAGGTAGTAATAGTTTGATTTTACCATGGTAGAAGTAATTAAGTATATTGTTTAACGTTTAGTAACCTGCTTTCCCTGCAAAGGCCTCAGATACAGGCCAAATTAAGCTGACAAGACAGTAGCCTGGAAGCTGAGATGTAAACTGAGTGGATAGTATTTTTTTTTCTTATCTAGTTGTTCTAACTAGCTAATAGGTCTTAAAAGCAAAGTTAATAGAAAATTTAGAGAAAGAAGTATAAGCTTGAAAATGAAAGCATTTGTGCAACTCCAATTGCCCTTCCTGCTATACCTCTGGTGAAAGATTTATGATTTTACAGTCTGGTGTCAGAAGAAAGAGATGTGCCTTGCATCCTTTGGTGATCTACCCATGTTGTTATAGCAGGCACCAAAAGGTGTGATTGAGGCCTAGGGCTATTGAGTGATTCACACCTCTTATCTGAGATATTCTTTGTGTTTACACATGAAGGGTCTTTGATAGTTGCCAGAGAAGACCTTTGTGTTCCTTATCAAATAAATAGTTGCAAATGGATGTAATACTACCCCAAGCTGGGATCGACCAATGGATTTGTGCCAACTCAAATGATGCCCCTTTACCTGTAACCAATGGGATCTATGATGTACCATTACCTGTATCCATATCATTTTGGATATATAATCCTCTGCCCTTCCTGTTTGGGGCAGAGAGCAGCTTGGTTTGCAGGTAAATTATTGCTTAGCTCTACATCTCTCTGTTTATTGCAATAAATATCTTAACTTTTTTCTTCCTCACTTGGACTTCACTCGTGTGTTCTTAATTGGGCCTGGGGACATGCAAGCCACCACTTGTGGAACACTTTTAAGAAGTTTCCTGCCTCTCTCTGTAACTGCAACTAGCCAAGAGAAAAGAGCTGAGCTGAGTGTAAATAGCATTCTGATCCCATAGAGCAGAATGGGAACTCTGTTTTTGGCAGCCAGCAGTGCCTGTTAAGCTTTGGAGGGTTCCTATTAGTGTTTCCAAGGCTGGAGAATTCCAGCCACCCTGCTGCCTTGGAGTTTTGTAAACAGTTTAATTGAGTGGAGGCAGTCTGTCTGGAACATGTATCCGTTCATGAACTGTCGCAAAACCCATCAAAGTTCATGAAATGTTCCACAAACCCTTCATGTCCTTCATGAACCAGCCAAAATTCATGATGAACTTTATTTCATGAGCTGGTTCATGCTCATCCATAGCTGGATGCCTCCTTCCCTGCCTCATGGGACTCAGCTGGGCTGTATGCCTCCTTCTGCACACTGCACAGTGCAAGGGCTAGTGGCTCATTACAGTGGTTGCTGCCACCTGCCCTACATGGAGTAAGAGCCAGCTTTCACTTGGGGCTAGAATCATCCCAGCAGGGGGTGGCCTCCAGACTTTTCCCAGTGGTCCTAATGGCCAATCTGTCCTGAACACTTTGGGGATATAGGTTCTCTGTCCAAGGAGGTGATGTGAGGCAGTGGATCTGCTACTGTATAGGAGTGCCTCTTTGCTTTACCTCTGCTCTATTTATTTATTTATTTAAAACTTTTCTATGGCCCCGGTCACACAGAGCATTTGCCCCGCTGAAGGCATGGGAGTCCCGCGGAGTATCCGGGCATGATCACATGGGAACATCTGGGAGGCATAGCACTCCTGTGGCAAGCCGCCGAAGCCGTGCAGTAAAAAACTAGCACACTGCATGTACTAGGAAACGGTTTGCCAAGGGCCGCCTATGGAAGCCTCCCGGTGTGATCACGCCGGCACGCAGCTTCCTCCCCCATCGTCCTCTTTGCTGCGGGGAAGCCGCCATCATGTCTGATCGCATAATAGCGCATCAGAATGCAATGGCGCAAATAGCCGCGCTTCCCCCCGCGTTTTCCGGCACGTCTGGCCAAGGCCAAAGCTGCCTTTCTATTGCATTCAAGATCCCCAAGAAAATAGTACAAAAGCACCATAATTCTCCATTTTGCTCTCAGTTGACCCACCCCAAGTAAGCAGTACCCCTGGATCTTATTTCTGGAGACATGGGGCATGCATAACATTCTCCTTAACAGGAGCTATGCTATTTTTGTGCTAAATCTGCAAAAAGAAACTTATCCTTTCATATTCAGATTTCTGGTCATTAGCAGTGGATTTCTACAGAGCATCTGTCAGCAAATTCACATGAAGGTACTTTCAATCTTACTGTTATTTCTTTGTCAAAATAGTTGGCTTTGCCCAAAGTGATGGCCGTTGCTGTAGGCATGCTTTCACTGCCAGGCCCAGGTATTAAAGCCACACAGATACATCAGCGTGGACCTTCCAAAAAGCCACAGGACTCATTTTACATTTCCACAGAAGCGCTGAGCTTGTGTTTCTCCAGTACCAACCTCCCCGTGTTCTTCATGAAAAGTTGCTTTTGAAGAAGATGATGACATGGTCTTGGGATAGTTGTTAAATGGTGGAAGGGGAGCAAAAAATCCAGCTCTTGGGCATGCCTCACAGAGTTCTCTGGAAGGGTCTAGCCTGTGTCATACTTTGGCAAGCTTTTTTGTATTGTGGGTTGCATAGGTGCATGACTCCAGGTCAGATGGCATCATAAGCTTTGTAGGATTTTGCATGCTTTTTCTTTTTTAAAAAATGAAGTCATTGTCTTTATTTTATCAGTATTGAGAACCAATGTGGCATGGTGATGGGGGGGGGGTTCAAATCCCCACTGCGTCATAAAATTTATCCAGGGCCAGTCACTTTTTCTCAGTCAAGCTACCCTTGCAAGGCTGTTGTAAGGATAAAATGGAGAAAGGAAGAACCAGGTATGCACCCTGAAAAGTAAGATACAATTGTGGTGGATAGATGCCCAAGACTGAGCCACATATTACATGGTAAACAGGGGTTCCCACCTTGTGTAATAATCAGATCTCATCAATTTCCACACATATTCTATTTGGATTGGGACCATTGTGTGAATGGAGACAGGGCTTCACTCCCATTCTTCCCAAGCTGAAATGGTCTGGCTTGCACTATTTGGCCTATTGAGGAAGCCCATGTGTATCCCAGAGAAGCTAGATTTCTGAATGGCTACAGAATCTTGGGGTGCAAGAATCGCAATTGCTGGTATGTGCCGGGAAGTCTGCATGACTTCCTTGGTTGCAATCTGTGATAAGCATTTCAGCCAATATGGTCTCAGGATGGGGCAAATAGTAAACACAAGTTTTGTTTTATTGAAGTCAACTTCCAATTCAATCCATTTTTACAATCTGCCTAAAAAGGGTTGGTTTTCACATTGCGCCTTATAATGTTCCCCACAGATGTGGCAATAGAGCAGTGAATGTGGAATGTGGTATGGCTTGTTTCTTAATTATGGATTTTGATTGACATTTCAGTCAGTAATCAGAAACTCTACAACTCTGCCATGCCTTTCAGTGTCGCATCAGTTAAAAGAAACCAAGGCTGCGGTTACACGGAACATTAGCCCCACTAGAGAGACGGAAGATAGGCAGATTTTCCTGGTGCGATCTCACCGCCACATCTGGGAAGTGTAGAGCTGGCTCACCCGAGGCTTCCCGCCGAAGATGCAGGGTAAAAAACTAGTACCTCCGAGGTACTAGTTTCTGGTAACCACGGGGCAAGGGCAGGCATATGATCGCGTTTCCGGTGGCATCCGGCACCCACCCATGTCCCCTTGCAAAAAGGTTTCCCCCCCCCAAGTCTCCATGGATGTGCACAAGCACCCAACGGAGCATGCGCATACTTTGGTGTACAGAAAAAAAACAAACCCATTTGCCGCACCGTGCCGCTTCTTTGCTGCACCGCAGGATTGTCCTGTGATCAGCACCTCCCCCCTACCCACGGGACCTCCACGGAACCTCCATGGGAGGTCGGATCACGCAATCGTGCGTTATTTTGCCCCAGGGCAAACAGCCACGCCCCCCCCCCCCCCGGTGATATCCGGCCCGTGTGACCGGGGCCCAAGTAGATTAGATACTCTAAAAGAAAACATATAACTTTTAAAAATTCAATTTTAAGCCGGTTGCAATCCCAGGAATGTAGTGGGGCTGTGAGAGGAAAGAGAGTTTTAAATATGGCACACAATAAACTTTTTGTGTGTGGAAGATTAAATGCCAGTAGTATTCTGCATTATAAAAATCCCACAAGAAAAACTGAATTTTGTAACCTGAACAAAATTTGCACATGCTGATGATGGGGAGGCACAAGAACTACACACCAGATTCTTTGGGGCAACCCTATCTTGTTGCTGATTGGCTTCAAAGATTTCAACTGTTTACATATATTTAGGCTTTCCTATACAACCATGAGGACCATGGTATTTTTCATACTTATGCTTTCTCTGACAAGCTCAGAGCTTGTATGGCTAGAGAATATATATTTCTACTATTTTATTCTGCCCTTCCTTCAAAGACCTCAGAGTAGCACACATGCTTCTCCCTCCCATTCTGCTCTCCAAACAACCCTATTAGGTAACTTAAACTGAGAAAGGGTGACTGGTTCCAAGTAACTCAGAGAGCCTCATAGCTGAGTAAAGATTTGAACCCAGGTCTTAATCAAACACTCTAGCCACTACACTACTCTGGCTGGGCCAGAAAGTCTCCCATCCAGGATTCAGCAATATAACTGTGCGATGTAACTGCTGCTTCTACTAAAACGTTATAATGAGTATTTGTGAACATTCCTTATTTTGCAAACTTAGTGTGTTCCAACGGAGATCATTTTGGGGCTTAAAGTCAGTTTCATCTATTCTCCTGTGCTGTATTTCGGATCTTGCATTTCCCAGTGGAGCACACATACCTTCCTTATCTTTCAAATCACTCCTCCAAAACTCACTTTTCCTGCAATGTCTTTCTTCTTTTACTCATCCAGTAATAAGGAGTTTGTATATGCAACAGTCTTGAACCACAAAGCTGATGTCTAACAGGCAATGATCAGTTCTCTTTACTGTATTCCTACCTAGTCTAAGTTCCTTACACTCCACTCTGATAAGTATGGCAGATACCAGTGGTGTCTTACAAATAATTAGTAGTAGTCAATTCCTGAAATATCAATTATAAACTTATGCACATGGCAGGATTACACCTTTGAGGTTATTTTTGCACAGCCTGTTCCAAGAGAATGATCCCTTAACTCCAACATCTACGAATCTTCTGATTCTGTTAATCTTCTCCAAACGTGATCAAAAATTGATCTACAAATTGAAATTCTGGTTCAGGGTTATGACCAATGCCCACCTGGAAGTATCTGAACTGAAACTTCGAATGGAATAATAGTCTTTTTAAATTCTAGCACTACATCTGAAACCCAACCTTTCTCCATTATTACCAAATGAAAATGTTTCACTTTAAAAAAAATTACAGATGTGGGAAGTTATTTCCTAATAACTGGCAATCTCTGTTATTGTCAAGATTTTTCATAGACTGCTTTGGTAATCAATCAGATACACAGTCTTCAATGATAAGATCTGCAGTTTCTCAGATTTCATATATTTGAGGGATCCTGATAACCTGTTAGCCAGCAAGGAGCTTTCTGCTCTCTATGGACTATGAACTGTGTCTAATGTGTGCCAGGGGACTATGATGCCAGGTGACCAGAGTGAGAGGCCAGCACACACACACCAGATAGTGTGCCCATGGCTTCCAAGAGGTTGCCCTGTTCCAGAGATGTTCCTACCTACACACACACACAGCACCATGTTGGCAGCCATTTGCTGGATGTTCAAACTACAAGGACTGATTCCTCCATTCAGTTTTAAGAAGCTGGCACATCTTCCCCTACCACACTCTTGTTGCTGAGGAGCACTCATAAAAGGGTTTACCTTCAGCTTTTCCTTAACAAAGGAACTAGCTCAGCTACCCACCTGGAGAACCAGTCCTGCAGCCTCAAGACAAAAGGGGACAGTCAACGCTCACGTGTCTTTGGGCTACCAGCTTAATTGCATCAATCATTGTCGAAGCTTAGCCCCTCACTTCCACTGCATAAACTAATCAGAGAGGGGTTGTGTCAAGGGAGGAGTCCAGCAAGCCCTCCCCATGTGACACCCCAGAGGAGGTGGGCCAAGTCATGTGACTAGGACATGTGACCACCTCAAACCGCCCCCAAGGGACATGTGACTAGGACATGTGGCCAGCCTGGCCCAGCTCTCCAAGCCCCCCTCATAAAAGGGGACAGCCGACCATGTGGTTCCTCTCTCTCTACACCCCCTCAACGACCGCTATGCTCTCTGACTCTCATTCTTGTAGCTATCTGCTACCCATCCTACCCCAGGCTCTTAGTCTGCAGCTAAGGCCTACCTTGTGCTTTCTGCTGGTCAGTCTGCACACTCCATTTTCCTAGTATAATCCCCATTTTTCTAGCATTCCCTTCTTTTTCCATTTGTCAAGCTTCATCTCATCGGACCAGGTAATGTATTTCCCAACCAACGAATCTCCTGCTAATGCAAACGTGTAAAAATCTCTCTTTATTTCCTAGAATCTGATTATTTGTGTGTGTGATTGTGTATTGTTTGTGTGTGAGGAAGATTTACAGTAAAAGACATTATTCTAACTAAAACTCAGTCTCCTTGTCTGTTACTGGTATTTCAGGAAGAGTGGCACCCTCTGTATATACAGGTGAAAGGTCCCTTAGCTGATTGCTTATTAATAATAATTCACAATTCCCCAATATCGATAATTAATCCAGAGCAATCAGGCTAACAAACCCATTGCAAGTTTCTCCCTTCTTTTGTTTTGGTTTAACAACGATTTTGAGAGGTAGGTTAGGCTGAGGAAAATGGTCAGCCTAGGAACACTCAGTGAATTTTCATAGCAGAGAGAAGTAGGGATGGGCACAAACAATAAAAATGTGGTTCGGTTTATGGTTCATGAGTGAAGTACAAACTGAACCATGGACCCCGTGGACCCAGTCAGCTCACATACAAGCTGAACCATGTTTGTGAAGTTTATGCCTGAAATGACTGAGCCGTGGGGGCAACCTGCTCCCTCAACTCAGCTGTTTTGGGCTCTAAACAGCTGAACTGTGGAAGCAGGCTGCCCTTGCAGCTCAACTGTTTCCAACTTAAACAACTGAACTATGGGAGCAGGCTGCCCCTACTGCTCAGCTGTTTAGATTGGAAGCAGCTGAGCTGCAGAGACAGCCTGCTTCTGTGGTTCAGCTGTTTAAAGGAGCTCTCTTGGACAGGCAGCCCCAGCCAGCCCTAAGCTCAGAGCCATTTAAGCAAAACGGCCAAGTGGTGGGGAGCTCCCCCCTGCTCAGTTGTTTTTTCGTGAAGAGCAGGCTTAAATCCCTGCTTTCTGTTCTTCATGAACCTCCATAAACTGCATCAAAATTTATGAAAGTTCGTGGTGGTTCTTCGGTTCACAAACTTTGCTTCACAAACCATGAACCAGCCAAAATTTATGACAAACTTTAGTTCATCAGCCCATTGGTGCCCATCCCTAAAGATAAGAATCTGGGTCCCCCAAGTCCTAGTACAACACTCTAACCACCACATCATACTATGTCCCAACAGACTCACCACTGTTATGTGCCTGATACAAATACCTGCAATACTTGCTAGTGACTAGGGGTGGGGGAGGAAAGAAAGGAAGAATGCAAGGAAGCAAAAGCCCTCAGTGGGTAGTGTTATTTCTTTATGCCCCCCCCTTTCTGGAACTAAACCAGCAACTTCAGTTTCCATGTGACAAATTATTCTTTGCTCTAAAAAGAGGTAGGGACTTCACCTCCTTCTCTGTTCTATATGTAATGCTAGACTAGGCTTTCCAGCCTCCAGGTGGTACCTGGAGATTTCCTGGGTTTACCACTGATTTCCAGGTGACAGAGATCAGTTCACCTGGAGAAAATGGCTGCTTTGGAAGGTGGTCTCTATGGCATTGTACCTCACTGAAGTCTCTCCCTCCCCAAACCCCATCCTTATCAGGCTCCACCTCCAAATCTTCAGGTATTTCCCAACCCAGAACTGGCAATCCTATGCTAGACCCCGTTCCAACCTCACATAATCCCTTGGTGTTATAATGGCACAAAGGCTACTTTATCAATCTACTATGGGACTTGAGACAGCCCTGCCTTATAGCTAAGTAGAAGGAAAGAAACATGGCTTGCCTCCCTCCATTTTCCGCTTCCCTCTGCCACCCCACCAGCCACAGCCGGGACACTCATCTAGAGCTTCCTTCTAGATCTTGTTGTATTTCTTCCCACAATGGGCATTACTCCCAGTATAGCATAAAATCAGCATCAATTTGATAGTGAGTAATTACTCAAAAATTAGAAATTAGGAATGAAGATAATGTGTGCTGGAGACATAATACTGTGCTCATGCAAGGTCTGTATTAATTAGAGCAAAAACAGATGATCAGAACCTCCTGAGGTCATACATTGCAAAAGAATAAAATTCTTGTTCTTTTTATCCATAGGCCTTAAAGCAGAGCTAAGTTGCTTGACCTTGATGCCCAGGGAAAGAAGAAAAATGCATGATCAAGTAGGAAAAGAATCTCTGGAGCAGATGGGAGGGCAAGACGGCTCTTAACAAAGGTGAAACATACAGGGTACATTGAAATTACAGTCAAGGCAAAGGTCAAGAAAAGTGAGAAATAAAACAAACATTCAAATATGATCTTCTGGGGGTGGCAAACCACAGACAAATTAACAGTGCAATTATGGCTGCAGTCACACGAAGCATTAGCAACGCTACAGAGACAGAAGATAGGCAGTTTTTCCAGGTGCGATCACACCACAACATCTGGGAAGCGTAGAGCTCCCGTGGCTAACCCGAGGCTTCCCGCCAAAGATGCGGCATAAAAAACTAGTACCTCCGAGGTACTAGTTTCCAGTAACCGCGGGGCAAGGGCGGGCGTCTGATTGCATTTCTGATGGTAGTTCGTGGCATCCGGCGCCCGCCCATGTCCCGTCGCAAAAAGGTTTTCCCCCCCAAGTCTCCACGGGATGCGCACAAGCACCCAACGGCGCATGCACACACTTCGGTTTTAAAAAACCAACAACCCCGTTTCCCACGGCAGCGGTGCCTAGCCATTGCTGCTGTGATCGCGCCGTGCCACTTCTTAGCCATGCCGCAGGATTGTCGTGTGATCGGCACCTCCCTCCAAACCACGGCATGTCGGCGGGACGTGTGGTCCGGTGGCCGCACGTTAGTTTGCTCTGGGGCAAACAGCCACTCTTCCCCCCCCCTGCATTTTCTGGCCCGTGTGACCGGGGCCTCTGTCAGCAATTCTGCTAACTGGCAGACCCTCAAAGCAAGCACTGTAAAACCACAGACTGAAGGAAAGGGCAGGAAACTACCATAGGTCCTTTCCTCAGACTAACTTCACAATATTTCCTCACAAATTTATTTATAGGTCAATAGAGATGATTCATAATTAGGGATGGGCACAAACTGGCTCATGAACTAAAGTTCATGACCAGTTTTGGTCAGTTCATGGTTCACAAACTGAAGGTCTTGGCATATCAACTGGCATTAACTTTCCATGAAATTTCAAGCAGTTTTCGGTGGCTCATGGTAGTTTGTGAATGGATACATTTCCAGACAGTCTCCACTTTATCAAAATGTTTACCAGACATCAAAGTAACAGGGGGTGAAATTATCCAGCATTGGAAACACCAATGTGGGCCCTCCAAATCTTAACAGGCACTTCTGGATGCCAATAACAGAATTCCCATTCTGCTCTTTGGGATCAGAATGCTATATATACCCTCAGCTCAGCTCCACACCCAGTCTTCTGTTGGGTGTTGACAGTTAGACAGAGAGGCAGGGAACTTGTTAAAAGCAGAACATATTCATTTAATCCTGATTGTGAACACCTCTCCCTTGGCGAGTTTTGGGTTTTACATGGACTCTGAGCCACCCTGTCTCTCTTCTCACACCGAGCATAGGGGTTTAGCTACTGGGTGCCTCAGCTGAGGACCCACATTTTATACCCTCCCACCTCTCCTGATTGTAAACACCTCTCCCTTGGCGAGTTTTGGGTTTTACATGGACTCTGAGCCACCCTGTCTCTCTTCTCACACCGAGCATAGGGGTTTAGCTACTGGGTGCCTCAGCTGAGGACCCACATTTATACCCTCCTACCCCTCCTGTTTGTGAACACCTCTGTGTACGATGAGGGTGAAAGTGGGTGCAAAGTTTAGAAACTGCTTTTTAAAACCTGAAGAGTCAATAAACCTTGAGATGAGTACTGGTGTGTTTAATGAAGGAGTTGGGGTACTGGACAGAATATCCCTGCCTTCTGGAAACCAAAAGAGCCAAATATGCTCAAGAAAGTATAGGGGAGTGTTTGGGAAACACTGAAACAAAAGCCTTTCATCTTAAAGATTCTAAGTCACTGTGAAAAGCTTAAGAACCTCTCAATTGCTTGAAACGTATGAACTGTACTCTGCCCATATTGATTTACCTCAGAAATTTTACTGCTGAATTCACCTGACCTTTGCCCCACTGCATTGAATAAAATATTCTGGCCCCGGTCACACGGGCAGGAAACTGCAGAGGAGAAGCGTGGCTGTTTGCTCTGGGGCAAACTACTGCGCAGTTACGTGATCAGACCTCCTGTGGAGGTACCGTGGAGGTTCCATGGAGGTTCCATGGCAAGGGAGAGGTGCCGATCACAGGACAAGCCAGCGCACAACGAAGAAGCGAGCGCCGCGGCATTTTTTTTTAATTTTTGTGTACATGACAAATGCGCATGCTCCGTTGGGTGCGCATGCGCATCCACAGAGACTTGGACAAAAAAAAAACACCTTATTTGCAAGGGGACATGGGCGGGCGCCGGATGCCACCGGAAACGCGATCAGACACCCGCCCTTGCCCCGCAGTTTCCGGAAACTAGTACCTCCAAGGTACTAGTTTTTTGCCACGCAGTTTCGGCTGGAAGCCTCGGTTGAGCCACGGGAGTGCTACGCTTCCCAGATGTGCTGGTGAGATCGCGCCCGGAAACTCCGGCTGTCTTCCGTCTCACTTGTGTGGCTTCTGTTACGTGTGACCGCAGCCTTTGTTATTTTTGAACTTTAAAAAGCCTCAAGTCCCATTTCAGTGGTTTAAGTTAAAGAGGGAGAACTTGTCCCTTCCCTCAAGTTCCTGGGCTGAGCCAGCAGCAAACTTTTTTACTGGGACAGGATGGGACAGACATAGGGGTTTTTTTTAAGGAAAGAAAATGGATAAATAGAGCTGCTCAGTCAGAAAGGGAGAGAAAAATGGAGGGAAAATCTTACCTCCGAGGACGGGAAATTAGCTAAGTCATCATATCTGCATAGAAGAATACACCCCAGTTGATGGGTGTTCTCTGGACCTGTGTATTTCAGCCCATGGGGCTGTGAAAGTTTTGGGCACACTTCCCTTGCTTGTGTTGTGTGGCTAGGGTGCCTGCCAAGCTGTCGTGGGGTTACTTTGAGAGCACATATCAAAACTCTGTTATTTCCCCAGAAAGCACTTTCCCGGGGGCACCTTCTTTGGGGCAGCTATAACTTGGACCCCACAAATTCTTACCAAATATAAAGGGCTGGTAGAGGAGAATCAGCCAGAGATCCCCGGTGAGTTTGGTGTCTCTAGCATGCTGGGGGGGGGGCATTCTATTTCATCATGAACCAAACCAGTTCATTTGGCACCTAAAAGTTTGTGATGGTTTGTGGCTCAGAAACTGGGCATACTACAAACCACAAACCAAAATGAACTACATTCTCCCAGTTTGTGCCCATCTCTAGTCATAATGGCTACATGGAAACTCCATATTCACAGGTAGTATCTCATCAAACAGCATCTGCCAGGGGCAACAATAAGGACCGGCATGGCCTCTGTAATTCTCCTGAGGGGTCGTCCAGGGCATCTGGTTGGCTGCCCTAGTAAACAGAACGCTGGGTTATATGGACCATTGGTCTGATTCCTATGTTCATTAACTGGTGAAACAATAGCCATTGTTATCATCCCTATTAATAATAGGACCAAAGAAGGCTACTAAGTACTTCAAATACTAATGGTGAAGGATGTTCTTGTGCCCAGACTCTTCCATTCTATCTGTAGATCCATCCATGAATCCAGTGCATTTTTATCCTTCCATTCCATTGAGAGTCAGCATAGTTGTTAGGACGCAGGAGTAGGACCCAGGCAATCAGGTTTGAGTCCCCGCTATGCTACAGAAGTTCATTGGGTGACTCTGGGTCCATCACTGTCTCTCACTTTAACCCATCTCACAAGGTGGTAGTTGTGAGAATAAAGTGGAAGAGGAGAGGACATTGTGATTAACTGCTTTGGGGGGGGGGAAGTGGCAATAAATAAAAAATAAATATTCCTCTGAGGAGCTCAGGGCATCCTTTATGGTTCTCCACCCCCCATTTTACCTTCACAATAGCCCAGTGAGGTAAGTACAGCTGGGATGGAGTGACTGCCCAAGGGTCATCCAGTGCCCTTCATGAAAGAATGAGGATTTGAATCTGAGTCTCCCATATCCTAGTCTGACTGTATGACACTGGCTGTACCCCCTTACTACTGCATAGAAATTCCATTTTGCTGGACTTACATAGAAACAGTCCAATCATCCGCTACTTTAGCAACTCTTTAATAGCCTTCAGTACTTTCTGGCTTCCTACATCATACCAGGCTCTGATGAAAGTGACATATCGTGGGATTCTACCTTAGCAGCCACATTGCAAACCATTGTTGGTGCAGCAGTCTCCAGAGCAGGTTTACAGTGGTGGGAATGTATTCTAATGTATTCTACTATTAATCAAAAAAGGGAAATGAATGGGAACTTTTAGCTAGTTCTCCCTTGCATCTGTCTGATGGTATAAAGTCTTCTCAGCATTCCCATTGTCTGTTTCAATTCCGCAGTTTTATCTTCCAGTTTATTAGCAAAATCACTGGTTCACCCAATCATTTTCTTCAAGGTTAGGAATGTTTCAGTTTTATGAGTCCAGTCATGTTGAAACAGGGATAGGTTAGGATGTTAAAAACACTTTGATGTGACTGTTGCACCTGGAAGCTGCTGTTCTGCCCGCACTTTCATGCTAATGAAGTGACACACACACACACATCCACCCAGCCTGGGAAGAAGAAGGATTCTCCATTGTGGTCAGCCAGGAGGATGGCAAAAACAACAACTTATCCACCATTGAGGAATTACGAGCTAACACGGAACCCTGAGAGAATCTGGTTTGCATCTGAAGAGACTGTTTCCTGTTTACAGCTTGGGACCAAGCTAAAGTTATTTGCAAGTCAAAGGTTGCCTTGGCAGCCAACTTCACACCTTGACCAGATGCTTTCCCTGAGTTAAAGGTTTAGATTTCAATATCGCCCCCTCCCTCTAGGTAGAAACGTCATCTCCTAGTAACCAATAGAGTTAGGTAATTAGAGGAAGGTGGGACCCAAGCAGGCTAGCGCCTCCCACCTGTAAATTTCCACTATATAATGCAGAGCACACTTTTAATCACTGCTGCTGGCTAGCCATCAACCCCCCCATCTTTCCCTTAGCCAAGGCTCTTTGTGTGTGAATCTCTATGAGCTGTATAGCCAGAGACATTCATGCCCACATTAGCTGGCTTGTTCTAAGCAATGTGGAAGAGCAAATTAGTCCCAGGGATCCTTCCCTCATCCTCCAAATCTTCCAATGCTACAAACAACAACTTCAGGATCAGGCAAGTGAAAAACGAATACCTACCCCTGACTCCAAGTAATTAAGGAAACTATTTTATATTTCTTTCTGTACTCGTACAGGAACCTTGTACTTTTGAAGTGTGTGATTCTGTTATTGTATGTGTGTGTGTGAAACTAAATATTATTCAGTAAAGAGAACAACTGATTTTACTACAGACACCTTGTCACGTTGTCTCTATGGGTGGGATCCTCGGGTCGAAATCTGATCTCTGTATACATAGACCAGGAACCCCTAGTCTAGCCACTGCGTACATGAGCAGTCCGGCTAACACAGTCCAATGGCCCATCTAGTCCAACACTCTGTCACACAGTGACCAAAAATACCAGGTGCCATCATAGGATCCTACCCATTACTGTGTTACATTCAGAAGGCAACTACAGTTAATTCCTGAAGATTATATGCATAGCTATTTTGGAGATGGAATTGATGACTTAGAACATGGAAGGCAGGCTCAAAGGAACATTCTTGCTGTCTCCATAATATAATAAAAAATGTGCATCAGGCATGGTGGCTTGGTATGCTTCATAAAATGAACGTAACACCTACAATCCCATGTTGAGGTTTACATATTTATGGGTCTACAAAATGACCCAGGGACAGCTCTTTGGCCAATCCACCCAAGCAACTGCTTGGGGTGGCTCAATGAGGGGGAGCCATCCAGGTTCACTACAAGCTTGAACGTAACTTGTAAGACTCCAGGAGGAAGCAGGGAATATACCTTACTTGGGCAATAAAATACTTTGAACTGACCCTGAATTGTCACCATGTGTATTCTCCCCAAATGAAAATACCAGTTAGTATATCATTGCTTCCAAACAAAATGCCATGTGTGTACATAAGAACATAAGAGAAGCCAATGTTGGATCAATTGTTGAGGAATGTGCACATATATTTGCTTTTATTTGTGTTTGCTGACACACGCACACACATCTGAACTGTACCTGGGTTTGGGGAAACTGTGTGCTTTGTTTGAACATAAGAACATAAGAGACGCCAATGTTGGATCAGGCCAAAGGCCCATCCAGTCCAACACTCTGTGTCACACAGTGGCCAGAAATACCAGTGCCATCAGGAGGTCCACCAGTGGGGCCAGGACATTAGAAGCCCTCCCACTGTTGACCCCCCCCCCAGGCACCAAGAAGACAGAGCATCACTTGCCCCAGAGCCCCTAGCTATACCTTGTGGCTAATAGCCACTGATGGACCTCTGCTCCATATGCAGAAAGGCCCAATACATACAATAAAGACACATTGGCAGCTTGCTGACACTCTTCATATTGAGTCTGCCTGCTCTGTGCAAATGCTGCCCAGCCTCCCAGTGCGGACCACATTCCCCATATAGCATATGCATGCTTACACAATAAGCGGAGTCTTAAGTTGTTACTGTCATCCTGGAAGGCATTTTTAAGGATGGTACGTGGGTCTGACCCTCTAAAGGCTCCCTGCACCCATGGATTGTCACCTCCCTTAATAATCCATTTCTCTAGCTGCAAAAATCACCTTGGGTCTGAGCATTGTGGAAGATTCTCGCTGAGCACTTGACATAAAGTCAAGGGTAACAATGTCCCTGCACAAGTTCTCTGAAAATCTAGTAGGGTTTCTGCAAGGTTGCTGAAATATAGCTCCTCCACAACCTAGCAGTGGTAGGACTGGGTACCCTGCCCCCAAATTTTACCCAACCTTGGCTGTGGTAGGGACTGGCTACCCCACCCACTGATTTTTCTATTTAGCAGTGGTAGGGACTGGCTACCCTGCCCACAGTTCTACACACCTGAGCAGCAGTTGGGACTGACTACCCTTCCCACCGTCTGTTCCACTCTTTCAGCAGTTGGGACTGACTACCCTTCCTGCTGTTCACCTTATCAGCTGATGGGACTGACTACCCTTCCCACCGTTGTTCCACTCTTTCAGCAGTTGAAACTGACTACCCTTCCTGTTGTTTGCCTTTCAGCGGTTGGGACTGACTACCGTCCCTGTTATTCTGTCACTGGGACTCTTGGCCACCCCAGGTTCCCTCCACGCAACACGCTCTACTTATATATATATTTTTTTAAGGCAGTGTCCTACCAACAAAGTGTTGGATCCCCAAGCATCGAGAATAAATCCACGTTTTAAGAAAAGCAAAATTTATTTCAAAGCGTTGACGACATACTCAAACACGTTCTTTGTTAGAACTGGGGATACACAGTTAGATCAAGCATAATAAAGGAACTTCAAAGAGATACAGGTCCAATGAATAACTTTCCCGCTGGCGGGCTAATGGAACGGTTGCGCGCCCAGTCCATGGGAACCAGGCAGGATATTAGACATAACACAGGTGCAGTAGTCATGGGAAAAGCAATAGCCAAGCATTACAGCATCTTCTCCCCCACACAACCTCCAGCAGTTATCTTTTGCATTCCAACACAGGAGTAGGATGATAGAAACCAAGCCGGGTGCAACAGGGAAAGAATATGTACACAGAGGTCACAGAAAACAGAATGGCAGCTTGCTGACATACTGCCCCCCTTAAAATACACTTACAACACACCTCCCGGGCCGGGCGGGAGATCTCCCGGGCTGGGCGGGAGACCTCCCGGTTTGTCCGGGAACCTTCTGTGGAAACTACGGATCAGGTAAGGGGCCCGAATATCCCCTTCTTCCACCCATTCGCGGTGCTGGGGACCGAAATCAACCCATTCGATAAGGTACCAGAGTTTACCACGTTTCACTTTACAATCCAGGATATCAGCGATCTCAAAATGTTCATCCCCTTCCAAAATGACAGGTGGAGGAGGAGTAGTTACAGGTCTCCATGGAGACGGGCCAGGATCCTTCTTTAACAGGCTCATGTGAAATACAGAATGCAAGGCACGTAAATTCTTAGGCAAAACAACATCAACTGCCACATCATTTATGACTTTGCGCACTTTGAAAGGGCCTATGAACTTCCATCCCAATTTCCTGCTAGGCCGCAGCATCTTAATGTTCTTGGTTGAGACATACACAAGATCCCCAGGTTTCAGATCAAACCCCACCACCCTACCCTTGTCTGCCTGGGTCTTGTAAGCAGCCTTGGCTGCGTCAAGTGTTTGGCATAACAGAGGCCATGCTTTTTGCAAGGACATACACCAGGTATCAGCATCCCCCACAGGACGTTGGCCCATCCCCTCCAAGAAAGGGAGGGGGGGGCTGTCGTAACCAGAGACAGCTTTATACGGAGACATGCCTGTGGAGCTATGGACAGTATTATTATAACAATATTCAGCAAGAGGCAATAAGTCACACCAATCATTCTGTTGATAATTAGTAAAACAACGCAAATATTGTTCCAGGGTCTGATTAACTCGTTCCGTCTGTCCGTCAGTCTCGGGATGATACGCGCTGCTGAGTCCTTGTTCCACCCCTAAAATGGAAAGAAGTTCCCTCCAAAATTTAGAAACAAATTGGGTCCCCCTGTCAGAAATTAACTTAGTAGGTAATTGATGAATTTTCACCACGTGAGACATAAACGATTTCGCCAACCTTTGAGCTGTAGGCAAGGAAGGAAAAGGTACAAAATGAGCTTGTTTAGAAAACAAATCAACAACCACCCAAATGATAGTGTTCCCTTTGCTCGCAGGGAGGTCAGTAATAAAATCCATGGATACCACTTCCCATGGTCTCGATGGAGTAGGGAGTGGCTGTAGAAGACCAGGAGGCTTGCCCAATCTGGGTTTAGTCAAGGCACATGTTTGGCAGGACCGAACAAACATCAAGAGGTCTTTGCGCATATGTGGCCACCAGAACTGTCTGCGGATGAGTTGTAGAGATTTAACAAAACTCCAATGCCCTGCCAGTTTCGAACCATGAGCAGACTCCATCACCTCCCTCCTCATTGAAATAGGCACATACAGTTTGTCTCCAGAATAAATCAGACCATCAGGGCTACGGACACAATCAGGCAACGTTGTCAGGGAGGCATCATCCTCAACAGTCAAAGCAGACAGATATTTTTGGACCCAGGCCCCCCCCCCCACAGGGAAAAGGGAAGGCGTAGTCTCATCAGAGTGTGGAATTGCCCGCGCTTGCGCCCTGGTGACCACGGCCCCCCCCAGATGGGAGGGGGAAAAGACAGAGTCCATGATGATCTCACGCTGACTGTCATGTTGTGGGAGGCGTGAAAGCGCGTCAGCCAGGGAATTCGCCGCCCCAGGGAAATGACGAAGAGTGAATCGAAACTTAGCAAAGAAGTCCGCCCAACGAAGTTGCTTAGCGTTGAGAGAACGGGGGGATTTCAGCATCTCCAAATTCTTATGGTCAGTCCAGACTTCAAATGGCAGTTGCGCCCCCTCCAACCACTGCCTCCACGTGGAGAGAGCCAGCCGGATTGCTGACGCCTCCTTTTCCCAAATCCCCCAGTTTCGTTCAGCGTCAGAAAACTTTTTAGACACAAATGCGAGGGGATGTAAACGACCATCCTCCCCCTCCTGCAAAATCGCGGCCCCCATTGCCACATCCGAGGCATCAGTTTGGACAATGAATTTCTTAGTTTCATCAGGGCGCGCCAGCACTGGCTCAGAGGTGAACATCAGTTTAAGTTTCTCAAAAGCCTCTGCGCAAGCAGGGGACCATTTAAGCGGGGCGCCTGGTTTCGTAGCATCAAACCCCTTTCCCTTGGTTTTGAGCAAATCAGTCAGGGGAAGGGCAATTTGAGCGAAATTCTGGATGAAATTTCTGTAAAAATTGGCAAATCCGAGGAACATTTGCAATTGTTTGCGGGTCCTGGGGGGCTCCCAGTCAAGTACAGCTTGAATTTTAGCAGGGTCCATTTCAACCGTCCCCCCAGAGATGCGATAGCCCAAAAAGTCAATGCATGTCTTGTGGAATTCACATTTTGACAGCTTTGCAAACAAGTGGTGTTCATAAAGTCGTTTAAGGACCTTGCGCACCAATTTAATATGCGACGGGAGGTCCTGAGAGTACAGCAACACATCATCAAGGTAAAGGACCACTCCCTTGAATAGAAACTCATGTAGGACCTCATTGATAAGGTTCATGAAGACCCCCGGAGCCCCTTGAAGGCCGAAGGGCATAACGAGGTACTCAAACTGCCCCAAAGGGGTATTAAATGCAGTCTTGCTTTCATCCCCCTCCCGGATGCGCACACGGAAATATGCATCCCGGAGGTCAAGTTTCGAGAAGATTTTGCCCTTGGTGGCCTCAGCTACCAAGTCCTTGATTAGCGGGAGGGGGTAAGCATTGGATAAAGAAACAGCATTCAGACCCCTATAATCAGTGCACAATCTGAGCCCCCCGTCTTTCTTCTTTCGGAAAAGTACAGGCGCGGCGAAAGGGGAGGAAGCCGGGCGAATGAAACCTCGGGCTAGGTTTTTATCAATAAAGTTCCGCAGTTCAACTTTCTCAGCCGGCCCCATCGCATAAATTTTACCTTTGGGCAATTTACAGTCAGGCAAAAGTTCAATAGCACAGTCAGTCGAGCGATGGGGGGGCAATTCGTTAGCTTCCTCTTCGCCAAACACTTTCGCCAAGTCTCTATACTCTCGAGGCAAAGAAGCTAACTCTTCCGGTTGCAAAGTGCCGCAGGGGAACTGCGCGGTCGGCTGGTCCCCCCACGAGTCCACCCAGCAGTGATTTACACACTTAGCCGACACAAACTTGACAACCCCTTCTTCCCACAAGATGTAAGGGTCATGGGTAAACAACCAGGGACTCCCCAGAACTAAGTCGAATTGCGATTTAGGGGTGACAATGAAGGATCTGGATTCCCAATGATCGCCCGCCCCCAGCCGCAAAGCCATAGTCTCGTGCGTACAAGGTTCCATGGGTGCCCCATCCATCTGGGTAAAAATGATGGGAGACTTCAAGGGGGCTATCCCCGCTTCCAGTGCCAACAACACTCTAGGGCTGATGAGATCCCTCCCACACCCAGAATCAATCAACGCTCTCACCCTAACGTGGGTTCCCAGGAGCGGATTCATTAATGAGACAGTCACGAAAAATAGGGAAGGGGTTTCTCTCACCACCTTGGGCGCAGCATTAGAATGGCCTTGTCGTTTTGCGCCTCTCACAACAGGCCGTTGTCGTTTTCCGCCGTTTCAGGCACCACCTCTTCTTCTGACTCGGCAGCAGACGGATCGTTCCCCTCCGAGCCTTGGGCCGCCTGCAAAGCTTTGGAGAAACGCGGTTTAGCCATTCCCTTCTTCCCCGTCAGCGGTGTCTTCGGGCTTGGAGTAGGCGGCTGTACTTTACGGCTGCCACAATCCACAGCGAAGTGCCCCTTCTCCCCGCACTTGAGACAGAGCCCCATCTTCATACGTAGTTCTCGTGCTGATTCCGACAGGCGTTGAGGCTTGGGTTTGGAGGCACCGGCAGCGGCGGGTCTGTTGGTCGTAGCAGCCAGGTCGAGTTTGATGGTGGTGAGCCGGTCTTCCGCATTTTCAGCTTCCTGGGTCCAGGCCATTAGGGAGACAGGGTTGACAGTTTTCAGAACCGTTTCTCGGATATCTGCGTTGAGACCCAAGCGATACATCTCAGCTAATATATGGTCAGGGTAGTCTCGGAGCTTTGCGGCTTGCTTGTGGAATTCCAGAGTGTACTCGCGAACCGACTTCTTGTTCTGGCGATAGGTGCGGAGAAACGCTTTAGCCCTTTGACTCGCGTTGACATCTTCAAATCTCGCCCGCAGCGCCCACATGAATGCTCGCAAATTCAAAAGTTCCGGACCGCGGTCATTGTGCAGTCCAACATACCATGTGGCGGCGTCTCCTTTCAGTCTTGCCGAGATGACATCAATAAGACCAGCTTCATTTCGGAACAGGTGTCGACTTTCTTCTACGAATTTATGCACCCTCACCGTGAAGAAAGCGAGTTCATCTGGGTTGCCGTCGAAGGTAGCCTCCAGTAGATCCTTGGGTCTGGGCCGTGGAGGCCTTACCAACGGGCCCAGCTGAGCCGGAACTCCCCTGGGAGGGAAACCCGGCACAACCGGTGGCCCCGCTGGCATTGGCCTCAGTGGTGGCGGCAGACCCGGCACCGGCGGACCCCCCGGCATCGGCGGTTGCACAGGCACTTGCAGAGGCGGTCTCACTGGCGGCTGTACAGGGACCTGCTGCGCTGGAACTCCCGGTGCTTGCAGCGGTGGTCCCGTCAGCGGTTGAGCAGGCATCGGCGGCGCGGGAAGTCCCGGTGCAGGAGCAACTTGTTGCTGCGCGGCGTGTGCGTCAAGGAAATTAGCCATTCGAACGTCCATCATTCCCGGCAGACCTTCCATCACATCCTGGAATGCCCGCAACAAGTCTCTCACCGAGTCTTCCAGTTCTGCTAGTCGTTCCCCGGTGGTTTCTTCCGGGATGGGGTCCCGAGGGCGGTAGTCCGGGGGTGGGTCATAGTCCTCTTCCGTTGGGAAGACTCCGGTGCCCTCCTCATCTCCTGCGTGGCCCCGCGGTCCCGACGGCTCGAACATCCACTCCTCGAGGTCCCGCTCGGGGCTCCCCTTCTCCGAGGTAGCCCCCGGCTCCGGGAACAATCCCTTGTCAAATAGACTCTCACGTAATCCGCTCCCCCGACGGGAGTACACCTCACGGGTGCCCTGGGTGTTGTACATAGTCCAATCATCCTGCTGGTGAGTCTTCCGCGGACCCCATTGCGAAGGGGTCGGAGGCGGCCAAGACAGATGTGCAGGCAGGCGGGGAATCGCTCCCCCCACGGCACCCTCCAACGAGGCTGCAGTCGTGAACACCAAAGACGCGGAGGTCTGTGGGACCGATCCAGAGTCCCCCTCCGTGGTAGGTAGGTTTCCCTCAATTCCGCTCATGATCTCGCCAGATTCGGAACGATAGGAAAAAGAGAGTTCTAACAATATGTTGGATCCCCAAGCATCGAGAATAAATCCACGTTTTAAGAAAAGCAAAATTTATTTCAAAGCGTTGACGACATACTCAAACACGTTCTTTGTTAGAACTGGGGATACACAGTTAGATCAAGCATAATAAAGGAACTTCAAAGAGATACAGGTCCAATGAATAACTTTCCCGCTGGCGGGCTAATGGAACGGTTGCGCGCCCAGTCCATGGGAACCAGGCAGGATATTAGACATAACACAGGTGCAGTAGTCATGGGAAAAGCAATAGCCAAGCATTACAGCATCTTCTCCCCCACACAACCTCCAGCAGTTATCTTTTGCATTCCAACACAGGAGTAGGATGATAGAAACCAAGCCGGGTGCAACAGGGAAAGAATATGTACACAGAGGTCACAGAAAACAGAATGGCAGCTTGCTGACACAAAGAAGACTACACATACACTCGGGGAAATGGGGAGACTGTAGAGATGAAAAACTAGAAGTGGATCCTAACCATAGAATTTTTCCAGAACACCAAATCTCTCCAGCCCCTGACAAGGGTCTGGCAGGGACCTTTCTCACGTCAGTAAATCTGGGCCGTGTGTGTTGACTCACAGTTCCAGAAATACAGGACAACTGCCCGCATCTTAGCCACCAAATGTTACCCCTAGACCACTTTATTAAATAAATATCCTGCCTTTGCTTTGATTGGGGAATTAGCCAAAAAGGCTGAGCTAGCCAGGGGCTGGAGCATAGCGTGGATCTGCTATCTGTTTTACGGAGATAGTTTCCTTTAGCCTTAGTTTAAAGCAAGAACTGGTCTAAACTGTAACAGAAACTGGTTGTACTTAACTAACAATAGTAATCAAGATATTTACCTGCAGATCTGAGGCTGGAAGCATACAAGAAGCTATAGGAAGTGGATGCAGACAAATAGAGGGAGTTAGGAATGTCAGGTAATACTACACCTGTCCTGAAGGGATGAAAGAACCAAGTAAGATGAGAGCAGATGTGTGGGCTGACAAGCAAGACCACAGGGATCTGAGTTGTACTCAGGGGTGTTACCTTTGTACCTGCACAGCTAAAGTCATGCTGGGCATGTGCAGGACTGGGTAAAGTTATACCCCAAAATGTATCCTGTAAAGCTGATGCTCCACCACTGAGCCACTGCCCCTGACTAACTCTCTCCAAGGTCACAGGCAGAGGTCTTTTACATCATTTCCTGCTTGGTCCTTTTAACTGGAGATGCTGGGGATTGAACGTGGGACCTTCTGCATGCCAAGCAAATGCTCTTCCACTGAGCCACAGCCCCTCTCCAAGGTTTCTGACAGTATGGTAGCTTCTTTCACGATGGATTGATGGGACTCCCCAGCGGAACAGTAGGGCAATCTGATGTTTTCCTGGTACCAAGCAGAGAAGAAAATCCTTCCCCAATGTGTGGCAGGATGAAGCTGAATGGCTTACCATTCTACAGCCATGCTTACCCTGATGGGTCTGGCATAGGGGAGAGAAATGCAGATATAGTAGACAAACCGATAGCTGCAGAAATGTAAGGATTACCAAAAGGTGTTCTCTGAGTTCCGAGGTGTGAAAGGACTTGTTACAACATATTCCATGCATGACGGAGAGACAGCGACCCGTGGCTTTTCGTCTCTGCCTGCTTGAGCATTGGACAGACAAGACTAGCCAGCTGGTCGGCAGCAAATGCCCGGGGCAAAGGCAGAGATCTGCCCATCCCCTGACCCCTTAGACTGATCAGAGAAGGGGGGGGGACCCATGAGGGATGTCTGACCATGCAGCAGGCCTGGCACTTGGCCAAGCTTTCCCAGCCAAAATGCGGTTGAACTAGCCTCCCAGCAAATGTCACTGCTTGTGGGGGGCCCAAAGGTCCTCCTGGGGTGTCCTTCTCTTATCATCGATAAAAAGAAATACAGAAGGGAAACAAATGATCAATGCAGACCAGACCAAATGGCTAACCCTAACTGATTGAGATGAAAGCAAAGGAATACAATGAAATAAGTGGTACATCATGAATGAATGAAAGTACGTCAACCGACAAAGCATCTCAGCAGGTATGGGCAATCCACACCTGCAACAAGGCACCAACCAGCCTCAATCAGGCAGGGGCAGTTCCCCTCCATCACAGAACAACACGAGTATGCATAATGTTTAAGTCTAATCCCCCCTCCGCCGCAACAACAAAAGTCCATGGAGGCAGAAACATTCTGCCCTTCTACCCACCCCAAGCCATGCGCCCGCAGCGACATGCCCTCAGCTGCCACCACAGCAATGCTGGTGGCCGCACCCAATGAGCCTCCACCCGCGTCGGTCACCAGCCTGATGAGGAGCACCTACCACGCACCCTGCAACGCAGGTAGGCCTTCAACCTAAGCCGTGCCATGGAGCTCCTACCCAGCTGACAACTGTGTGGGACTGCTGAGGAGGAGAGGCGGGGCCGGGCTTTAAGCCTTCTCAGCCCCGCCCCCTCTGACCCGTATGCGGTGCTTTTGGGAGACAAAGGCGCCCCCCCAGCCCAATGGCCGTACGGCTGTGGGCTGTTGAAACGTGTTGTCTTAATTTACTGGGTACTCTATAGTACAATGCAAAGTTGTTAAGAGTGTTTATCACTGGCTAAAATTCAGATTTGAATTACCAGAATAACTCTGATATCTTTTCTTATCATAATTTATTTCCTAGTGCCATTTAAATGTAGATATTGTTAAAATGGCCTTCAAACACAGATGTTCAATAACAAGCCAATGAGGCTTGTATCTGACTCTCCAGTTGTGATCAGGAAACTCATCAATCACCAAGTGCTTCAAATGTGTCCAGATGAATTTGGAAGTGTCTGTTTGCAGTCTTCAACAGCATAATTCTTGTACTTTCCACCACTCCACCACCCATATGCTGTTGCTGTTTTTACACATTTTTACAGTTTCTAGATTTATACCAGAAAAATACCACTTGGCACGTGATTACACTGTTGGAGGCCTCATTTGTACTTTTATTCTGTGCCTAGTGGTCTCAGTTTGGAAGTAAGTCAATAGTATATATTTATTGTTTGGTAGTATATATTTACAATTTATTTATCCGTTGTATTGTATGTATTTAATTTCCCATTTCTTTTTATCTTTTACAGCAACTTTTTTCTGGTCCCTATTGATTTTATATCTTGTATCTGCATGATTGTATTGTATTTTAGCCAATATGTTCCTCATTATACTTGACCTCTGAAGAAGGCCTATGCAGGCCGAAACGCGTCAGGTTGAATCTATCAGCCCTTGTATGTTATAATTTGTTATTTGTACATGAGGTGTAATTGGGCCCTTATATATAATTTTAAAATCTTTGTTTAATAAATACATGTATCTTTTTATATTTTTAATATATTAAGCTTTTATTGTTGGCCCTTTTTAGCATTTGACTAACCTTTTTTAGGTTCTGGATTCTAGGTTTTAGGTTCAGTTCCCCCCACCCCCCGCCTTTCTGCCCCGGGTTAACTATAGGGCCACTTTATTAACTGACAACTTTAACTGGAACCAATGGCAAGAGCAATGCAGCATTGTGGTATGGTCAAGGCCAGGGGTTCAGGACCCCTCCGTTACCTCATGACATAGGGCAAGCCACCCTGTCCTAAGCGAGAGCCACCAGCAGTGGCTCACTCCCGGCCGGCTAGCAATTGCAAGACATTCCTGTAGCCCCAACCCCCAGTCTGCAAGGCCCAAAGGGAGGACCTGATCAGGGTGGTCCCAAAGGCAGTCTGTTTTCCCCACCCTGGGCCACAAGGCCCAAAGACTGTACTCACAGGACGCCTTTAACCCCAAAGAAGGGGTGGCAGCTGGTGCTCACCAGACCACAATCTGTATGCGCATAGAACCCTGCCCAACAATAAGTGACCAACCTAATTAACACGGTTCCACCTTTACAAAACCCCTGCAACACAGCTGCAGTACAGGGTACACAAAAACACCCCTCCAAGTGCCAATTAGGAAGGGGCGAAAAATTCCTACCTGGCCCCCTAAACCGGGTGACCAGCCAAAGCTTGCACTACCAACAGGGTGAGAGGGTGGGCCAAAACCCAAAAGGGACTGCTGCTGAGGAGGGCGGGGGGCGAACTTTAAGCCTTTTGGGCCCATCCCCTCTGGATGCCTGTATGCAGCGCTTTTGGCACCCAACCAATGGCCCACCTCTTACAACTGGGAGGCAAAGGCATCTCCCCAGCCCCACGGCCACAAGGGCCAGGGGCTGTTTGATCCAGATTGTTAAAAGAAAAAGAAGAATCCATTTCAGATATTTTTTAGTTGAGACTTACCACTTAGGTGTCTGTGTCTACTATAAACGGAGCTGATCTTGTGATCAGTTTTTTTGTGATCACTTCAGGGCATATGTCTCTGAGTACGCAGGCACAAAAAGCAAGCAATGTAACTGCTAATTAAAGGATCCATGCATCCAGCTGTGCAAGCTCAAAGGCAGGATGAATGTTGAGTCATTCAGTTCTACACAAGTAGGTCAGTTTAATCATCTGGTAACAACCCTAGGGGATAAATGCCTTGTCTCTGGTAATGGAGAAAATGTAGTTTGCAGGTTGTGCAAAAAGTGGCCACAAACTACAGCGCGAATATATTACTATTATGACACAAGTACAAAGATCCTCGGTCCAGTGATCAAGATGAACTGTCACATCAAAATGTTAATACAATCTGATAAAGAGCTTGTCTTGCATATAAACAAGGAATTTTGATCAAGGTATGTTTGCCTGGTGCTTGTGTTGAAGTTCTCGGTATCCCTTCCTGTGAACTAATTTACAGTTGAAGATAGCAGGCTAAGAATCCCTACTTGTTCTGCTAGGATACGTCCAATAGCATCATCTACTGGCATTTATTTTTAATTATGATACTGTCCAGAGACTGCTCTGGGAGGTTCCACTTCCTTGCTGCACTCAGAATCACTCTAGATTCCCTTTTTATCTCTGACTGGTAAAACCAGACCAAAGAAATCTCACTCCAAAGTGTATCTCTAGTATTTATCTACCAATTCATCTGCTTACATCTAGGTCTAGTGTGGCTTCCTGGGTATCCAAGAGCCAGCAAGAACTGATAATTTTGCACGTCTCTGTTTTTTTTTTTTTTTACTTATAAATGACCTATCAAGAGAAATGTGTATCAAAACCAGATTGCAAAAAACAACCCACACATTTTATTATTTATCATCAAAAACCCTTATAGAAACTAAAATATATGAAAGATTTCACAGTAGTCCATTTTAAATATGTTGCTGACATCACATTTATAGACCATTTCTGGAATGCAAAGCCTTTACCAATTTACATTGTATTTGTTATTTCAGTAAATCTTACCTTATCATTATAACTCCCATTTTCGAGGCAAGGAAAAGTATTTATTTTTAATGTAAATGTACAACCCACTGACTCCAAACAGCACTCAAGGGATCTGTGGACCATACAAAATGTTTAAAAATGAGCCAATGAGAAAACAATTTGTCCTAAACTACCTAATGGGTCCAGAGCTGAGCAGATCTCCCAGTTCCAAACTCAGCTCTAGCCATTAATCACAGTAGTGGAGTGAAAGTTCCCTAGGCTTGGCATTTTGCAGCTTTACTGTCCAGCCATTTGGAATTCATTCACTTTCAAATACAGTGGGGAACCTTCTCCCGCTCACAGTTGATCTCCAATGCAATGGCACTTCTCATTTTGCTTGTGGCACTGGAAGTTCTGCCTACTAAGAAGAAACAAATTTATACAAGAGTGAGAGATTGTGGTGTGAAATTGTAGAGGAAAACATGCTGTCCCCCCCCCCTTTCGTCAACTGGCCAAGACCAAGAGAAAGGTGTGGAAATGGTTGTTGTACCTATATGCCTTCCTTCATGGTATTCTTGTGGCCAATTGTTGATAGCTTATTCTGTAAAGATTTACTTTGCTTTTCTTCTTAGGCGCTTCATACTAAATGACATTTACTGGGGACTTTCTGAAGGTACTGGTTGGGATAGAATGTTCAAAGGATGTTAAGAGCAGCTGTTTTCAAAGTAAACAAATAGATCAGAGCTATTCATCTTTCATTCTTAGTGCTTTTATTCCCCCCACCCCAAGAAAGAAACTAGAGACGCAGACTAGCTTTTCATATAGATATATATGTGCCCAGTAATCCTGAGGCAAATACTCGGTGAATATTTCTTTTTACAGAGAAAAAGCAACATTTATGTCTGAATCAACTTGGAGGTTGTAGCGACTCCCTGCCGATTCTTTAATAGAGAGGGGATCTAAATTCACTCCTCATGAATAAAAGAACATAATGGGATAAGCATTTGCTTTCTGCAAAAAAGAACAAGAAAAGAAAGACAGGAAAGGAGGAGAGGAGAGTGAAAGGGAATTTAAAAGACAGTAAGTTACAGTTTCCCCAAAAGGTCAATAATATCTATGTAGGTGTGCAAAAGCACGTGAGTATATATTTAGAAAGCCCTTTTGTGCCTACATCCCACAATAAAGAGACAAAACACCAAACATATGGGTTAAACTAGGTTTTAGATACAGTGGATCTGCAGCATCAAAACATCACCCAACCAGCAGCCTCTCTCAACCAGGAGCCACCCTTGCTCCAAACTGGGCCAGTCTTACTGCCAGCCTCATTGATGTTAGCCTGCACCTCCCAACTATGGCAAGAGTTGTTAAGCTGCACCTCCATCACTCCACATGCTGTTCAAGTAGCTAAGGGATTCGTTAGTGCTGCTTGACATCAAGGGCATCCCCCTTTCCTTGGGACTGGCTATACAGCCTTAGATGCCTCAGAGTGTTTGTCAGTTAGCCTTGCCTATGGTCTAGCAACCCACAATATTCCTGCTTTCCCTAGTTATTTATTTTTTTAAACCCTGAAGCGATATTTTTTATTTTGCAATAAACTACAAAGCTGCGGTGGCTCAAGTGGTTAAAACGCTGAACTGCAGGCTGTGAAAGGTCAGTAGTTCAGCAGTTCGAGACCCGGGTGCCGCATGATGGAGTGAGCTCCCATCTCTAGTTCCAGCTCCTGCCAACCTAGCAGTTCGAAAACAAGAAATTGCAAGTAGATAGATAGGTGTTTAGTCATGCCGACCACATGACCACGGAAACGTCTTCAGACAGCACTGGCTCTTTGGCTTGGCAACGGAGATGAGCACCGCAACCCTAGAGTAGGATTCGACTGGCTTTCGAGCAAGGGAACCTTTACCTTTACCTTACAAAACTACAAAGAAAATGTTAGGGAGGGAACTAGGGATAAAGGAAAGATAACCACCTAAACTAAAAACCCAAGAGTAGGAGATCTTATCCCTGTTAATATAAGTGTAAGTACATAAGTGTTAGTATCACAATATACTTGTAGAGTTCTTGTTTAAGTCCGCTTCAATGTTTATGTGTTAATATGTTAGTTGTTATGAGAGAGCTTTCTGATCATCTTCTTATTCTTCACTTCAAAAGGCCATTTTCTGAGTCCTTCTGCCTTTACTTCGGCTTTCTGTCTCTAAAATCATACACAACTCTGGTAGAACCTGCACCCATTTCTGCAGCTGAGTCCTCTTCCGTTCCAGAGGTAGCAGAGTCACTGAATTTCGTTTCTTCCTCTTTTTGGACTCTTCCTCTGTTCCCAGCTGACGCTGCAAAAACTCTTTGACTTTAAAAGTGAAGTCAATCTTCTCTCTTTTATTGTTGATCTTAAAGATGACACACTCCGGGACTGCCCATCTATACGATATTCCAGTAGTTTGAAGGAAAGAAATTAGATCCTTGTAATTTTTCCTCTTTTGTCGAATTTCAAATGGAATGTCTTTTAAAGTTTTGATGATTACATTTCCCATTTTCAGTGAAGTTGCTGATGTCGCTTTTAAGTTGGCATCTCTGGTCTGTCTTCTTGAGAATCTGACCACTATTTCTCCAGGCAGGCTATTTTTATATATATCGCTCTAGTAATAGGCTTAACAGTGGATGAACTGGTAAAAGAAATGGAACAAGCCTATAGGGCATACTCCAATTATATATATATATATATATAATTGGAGTATGCCCTGAGAATCATGTTAGCTTTTTCCATCTGTAGCTGCAACAAACGATTTTCTTGGAGGTTCTGCTACTTTTCCATGTCTCCCATTCTTTTCTTCAGCTTATTACTTGTGGTGTCTATCTCTTTAATTTTCTCATTTGCCTGCTCCACTTTTTTCTCCGTTTCATTCAGCTGGAGCAGCTGAGATGCAAAGTTCTTGTTCATCACAGTCAATTGCTGGTTAATACCATTGAGTTGTTCCATCACCGGCTTAAGCATATCCGCCAACAATTTAATGACGTCTGCTCCCTCTTCTGGTTTTGAACTCTGACTGCCCGGCGGTTTCATTTTCAACTTTTTTGCTGGTCCGCCATTTTCTCCATTTTGTTTACACTTTCTACCGCTTCTTCCCAACTCAAAAAACTCACCCCACAATGACGAAAATCAAGTAAGTCAAAACACACTCGTCGTGTTTCCTCCCCTCTCCCCCTTTGTGTCGCTTTTCAGTTAATTTGCATAAGAGGCGTCCCTCTTTGCATCCGCTTTTATCAGCAAGGGGGATTTGCTTTTAAAGTAATCCATTTTATTCTGAACTCACGTTCATTGTCGGTCAGTTTCTCTGACCACGCTCACTTTAAACGCCATTCCGTTCGATCTCCAGCGCTTGTCCCGGTCAAACCATCTTGTGCCCGAAGGCCACACAGTGACTAGACCTTCAGAGCAGAGGGGAGCCTCGATTCTCCGGCATTACACCATCGAAGAGGCTACCCCTCAAAAGCCCTCTGGCCTGGAGCCTATCGCAAAGGCTTCGCGGGGGTGTCACTTGAGGTGGCACCCCTCCAGGCCACTGGTGTGTGATTTGCCCTCCCGCGGTCCGGGGAGAGCGTCCGCCATCACTGCTTCGTAAACTGGAAGTCCCTGCTTTCCCTAGTTATGACCTAATCACTCACATGAAGTAGGCCTAGTTAGAATTAACCATAAAGAACATGGAACAGGCAAAAAACACCGATAATTCCCCTTTGTAACTTGAAGCCTATACCCCAATTCTAGTCAAGCTCAGTTCCTCCTCAGTGACCAGTAATGCCACTTTTTTTGTTTAATAACGAGGGTGAATGGGTGGATGGGCAAGCAGTATTTGTGGCCTTGGAATGATTCAAAAATGGGGTTGCAAACACTGCTCCTTTTAATCTTTGTGCTGCTGCTGGAGGGTATGTTGGGGATGAGCAATGCTAGTAAAAGTCTTCTTCCCAGCATTCAAATGGTTTATCTGTGTCTGTTGAGACTTTGGATTGCAGAGAACATGTAGGGTATAGTTTTGTACCCAAAAAAGCATTGTTGAGCAACCTGAGCTACTGATGTCAATGCTCATAGGATATGAGTCACATTGGTGGGTATTTGAAAATCCCTGACACAGACATCCAGGGCTATCAAGTTTTCAGCCCCATTGTCAGAGCATCGCCCAGCATCACTTCCTGGCGACGGCATGGTGCATTACAGGGAGGAATGTTCCGGCCGGTCATGGTGGCAGATCATGATGCAGATCAGCCACCATGACCACCTAGATTCCTTCTAGAGTTTACCTTATACAACCCAGAGCCAACCCAAACACTATATTGAAAATAAATCACATCTTGTGTGGATCCATGGGCCTTTTGGTAGCCACCCCCTTGGGATTTTGTTACCTAAACTTCACCTCTCAGCATCCCTACGAGTTTTATAATTGTACACCTTTTTCTTGCTGCATTTCTTGTTCACAAATCATCCTGACATTTGATTCACAAAGTAAAACATGCAAATTGCTCTAATGGATAATAGCCCATATCAAACATACTACAGTAGTTATACTAATTAGAGAATGGCTGTTGCACAACAACTTTAAAGAGCCCACCAAATTAGCTAAATATACATTTTCTTTTCTAGATGTCATGATAATAAGCACATCAACAGGTTTACATAATAAGGTAATACTGGGTTTAAGCTTTGCATAAACCAATTTAATCTTCCAGCATAACTCTGCTTGATCTACACCAATTGATGTAACAAAATATTTTATTTATAAATCTTTGCCTTGGCATAAATATCAGAAGAAGGTGTCATAGTAAATAGTAAATATTAAATGTTTTTTAAAAGTTCAAATAAGGCTAAGCATGGTTACTTCCTGGTTACAGCTCATGAATAATCTTACAAAATATAAAGTGCAAATTTTTAAAGTTTTGTTTAGTACAATTCTAACCAGAGTTACATGCTTTCAAGTATATTGAAGTCAACAGGTTTAAGGGCAATACTCTGTTTTTGCAGTGGTAATCCATACCAATCATCTGAGGCTGATAGCAGAGAGTAACCTTACTAGTTTTTCTCTGTATAGATAGCAATTCTTGTTTTAGCTAAGGTTTCCCCCAGTGTTTTACATGTTCAGTTCAGTTCTCCATGAAATTGTAATCACAAGGAAAGCTCTGCTGCATCAGACCAAACATCTATCTATCTGACGAGAGCTGTATTCCCTTCATGCCATTCCAAGCTGGTCCTCAGTTAATTGTTAAAATAGTTAGCAAACCATTAGTTCCAGTCATAAATGAATACTAAAGAAATCAGAGTTAGCAGCCACAACTGCTGAAGTCCAGTTGTGGTGAGGCAAGGAAATCTAAAGCTCAGCTCACATCTGATCATGAATCTCGAAAGCAGTGTATTTGCCTGCTGAACATATTTGGTGTGAGTTTCTCAGCATCGCTACATGGTAATGGGTTAAATACAACCAGCTATGGTTCCCAAGTACTTACTACAATCCGGCAGGGGACACATGCTCCCCGGCCGAAACATCCCTCCCTGTAACGCACCATGCCGTCGCCAGGAAGTGACGCTGGGCGATGCTCTGACAATGGTGCTGAAAACTTGATGGTACCCCATTGCCAGAGTGTCGCCCGGCGTCACTTCCTGGCGATGGCATGGTGCGGCGCGTCTGTTGTCCACACGGGAATGGTCCTGGGAAGACATATTTGTCCCCCACCGAATCACGGTAAGTACTTGGTAAGCATGCAACCAGCTCACATTTGCCAGAGGCCTCTGTGGTGAGGGGCATATGACTTGGCTCTCAACTGGGCTTGCAAGTGAGCAGGTGTGGCCCATTGCTCAAGAAGCGTCCAGCCCTCTTTTCTATATTATTGCAGCAACTTGCAAGTGACTGTGCCTATGAACCTACATGTGATTTCTGTGAGGCTCAGCAATCACAAGTGCATCTGGATTTGTAGACTTCAGTTTATTACTGTAATCCTATTTCCTCTGAGCAAACCACTCAGAATGATTTTCAATGGACTTTGTTCGTTCAGCTTTGCTTCCATTGTATGGTGTGGATATTACTAGCAAATTGCTTTGCTTTGAAGCATTTTTTTTTTACTTTGAAAATCTCCTCCACTGACTCACAGAATCATTTTTAACATAGTGCACTTACCAAAGGTGAGCTTTTTCTCCTAGTCACACAGTGTCACCAACAAACCCCCTTCTCCCTTGTAGCTAAAAAGAGTAAAAAAGCAGAACTGTCATTTGTTTACAGCCTGTTTGAAGAAGCTTGCAAACATCCAAGCTTTGCCTTACTATTTGTTGTTGTTCAGTCGCACAGTCGAGTCCGACTCTTTGCGACCCCATGGATCATCTCCCGCCAGGCCCTCCTGTCTTCCGCCGTCCTCTGAAGTTGGCTCAATTTCATGTTCGTTGCATCGATGACACTGTCTAACCATCTCATCCTTTGCCGTCCCCGTCTTCTTTGACCTTCAATCTTTCCCAGCATCAGGGTCTTCTCCAGTGAGTGCTCCCTTCTCATTTGGTGGCCAAAGTATTTGAGCTTCAGTTTCATTATCTAGCCTTCCAGGGAACAGTCAGGGTTGAGTTCTTTTAGGATTGACTGATTTGATCTTTTTGATCTTACTATATTTGATCTTACTATAGGTAAAGGTAAAGGTTCCCTTGCTCGAAAGCCAGTCGAATCCGACTGTAGGGTTGCGGTGCTCATCTCCGTTTCAAAGCCGAAGAGCCAGCACTGTCCGAAGATGTTTCCGTGGTCATGTGGCTGGCATGACTAAACACCAAGGCACATGGAACGCTGTTACCTTCCCACCAAAGTGGTACCTATTTCTCTAATTGCAATTTCTTGCTTTCGAACTGCTAGGTTGGCAGGAGCTGAAACTAGAGACGGGAGCTCACTCCGTCTTGCGGCACCCGGGTGTCGAACTGCTGAACTACTGACCTTCCACAGCCTGCAGTTCAGCGTCTTAACCACTTGAGTCACCGCAGCTCCTTTTGTCTTACTATAGGGCAAATTTAAAAGACTATGGCCCCGTTCACACGAGGCGTTTTGGGCCGGGAGTGGGCCAGATTGGAGACGGAGCAAACGGGTGCGATTCCACGCCAACATCTGGCTGGCGTTGCGCTCCCGTCTCCGATCCGGCCCTTTCCCTGATGCGGCGCATCAAAAGTGAACCACCTACCGAGGTGGTTCATCCGGATGACGCGCCGCAAGCCGGGCCGTCAGATCGCCGGCGCGTCTTTGCGCCGGCGCATCCCCGGCTCCTAGCCGAACTGCGCATGCTCCGACATGTGCAGTTCGGCAGGCTCCCTGTCAGGGCCGTGTTTTCTCCCCGGCGTCAGATCGTGCCGGGGAGAAAAGGTGCCGCGGCCAGGGGATCTGTGAGATCCCGCTGCGGCGTCTCAACTTTGGCGTGGCTTTTAAAAGCCGCGCTCTTAGAGGCTTTTCCCCTGCCGTGTGGCAGGGACCTATGTTAAGCAAAAAAATATTGTTTTGTAAATTATTCATTATTAGTAAAAACTGCTTACATTTTAGATATGTTTCTCAAAGAACAAGTGTAGGAGCAAATGATAGGATCCTAACATGTAGTATCTCAAGTTCAAATCCTGGCAAATCCAGTCAAAGGAATTTAAGCAGCATGTATTCTCAGAGACTCCAAACAGAAAACACTATCTAGATGGATTTTACTTGGTATAAAAAAACTTTTTTGTTGACAGTAATGAATTCATAAATGACATTTTCTGCCAAACACTCAGTATTATATTGAAGAGGATTTGAGAACAGCTGGCATGTATTTTTTTAAAAAAACCCTTCTTATTCAAAAAACAGGAAAGGTTCAAACTTTAACAAAGCTTACACAGAGCTAACAAAACTTCATCTTACACAATTCTCTAAGACATTGTATGCCTTCATAAACATTACTTTTTTAGTACGTCATATCCACAACACATCACTTTCGAGTCTCCATTCTCATCTCAAGTATGAAAAATGCATAAATATAGACTTACTAGCTGCATCCATTTGTCTTCAAAGTAGGGACTAACTGCTGGGAAGCATAAGTACTAATTTTACTTTCTATGTTTCTTGTGTACCTCTTAATTGGATGTTCAGTTTTTTTCCATCCTGAATTGCTTTTACTACCCTGCATTCTTAATTTTAATTCATTGCTGGGGTTGGAATTACTTCAAGGAATAACTTCCAAAGGATTTCTAGCACAGTAGGAATTACTTTTTCTTCACCAGAGCACAGACAAGGTTCTCTAGTACCACTAGAGAATACCACCACCAGTCAGTGAAAACATGAAGATCACTCAGTTCACTAAATATTTTTACCATGAGAGGTTCTTTAGTACTAACACAGAACACTACTGCCACCATCAGATCTAGAGAATATGAGCATGACCCATGTTTATAGAACACACTGCCACCAGAAGTTCTTCAGCTCCCCCCCCACAGAACACCATCACCAAAACCAAAGGACACCAACATCACCAGATCCACAAAATGCTATTACTAGAGATCCAACACCACCAGAAACATCTGTCATTCATAAAAATACTGGTCGCGTAGCAAAAAGTTAACTCTATAACATTTGAACTTTTCTTCAATATGCCCTTGTGCCTTTTTATTTTTTGCAAACTAGCAGAAAGGGATCACATTAAGTATTATCATCTCCTTAATATTTATTCAAATTTGTTATAACATGTCCAATTATGAGCTGCCTAAGGGGTTTCAATAAATGCTTCATCAACCTCTCTGAAGCTGGTCCAATTAAACATGAATGAGTAAAAAACTGGACTTATTATTTTGCTGGTATCTATAGCTTCCCCGTGGGCTTATGAGAGGAAAGCAATGAGCAGACAGTAGGTGGTAGTCTTAATAGCAGCAAGGCAAGTAAACAAACAAACAAGCTGAGCAAAGAACCAAGTCAGTCATTTTTTATTTTTTGGCATACAGCTCTACTCTCTCTTCCAGAACTATAAAAATGGTGTGAGGATGTGTGTGTGTGTGGGGGGGGGAGAGCTGGTGGACCATTATGAGTAAGTTACAAATAAGAAACCCAGCTAGAAGATTGGAAGCAGGTCCCCAAAGGGCTTAATAAAACAAAACAACTACAAAAAACCCCTGCAGACTATGTGTACTCTTTTTTTAAAACACTCAAAAAGCAAAATAATAATAATAATAAAGTTCTCCCAGCCCCAGTCCTTTTTAAAAATTGGGATCTAGGTATCATGAGCATCTAGTGAATAAAATCTTGACCAATCTTCCTGTTCCTCCTGATGAAGACCACAATACAGTAAGCTTCAGAGCCATTTTCAGATGTTTGATTTTTGTAAACTAACTCTGCATAATAGCACATGCTACCCTTGATCCTCCTGATATCCATGGTCACCATTTTGTGCATGCATTTTCCAATGTCAGTATGCACAAATGGAGAGCTGAATTTTTCAGGGTACATGTTCACATGTACCAAATTTGTAAAAGCATTACCCTATTCACAAAAATGGCAACTGCACATATTGGGAGGATTCTGGGTAGCACGCGCTCCTGTGTCACATGATTCATGCACCTGAACATCTGAAACGGCCCAGTACTGTGCTGAAATTAAGGGCTCTAATTCATCTCTACTAAGCAATACTCTGATTTAGTATTTGATTTAATGCTGTGAGGTATGCTAAAGTGCCTCCCAGATGAATATCCCAACAGTGTCCTGAATAGCTGCTGTGAACAAGATGATACAGACCAAAAACAGTGTACATTGTGGATATACTCAAATAACCAAGTACAGGCTGCAGAAATCCTCAGGATTGTATGATTGCTCTCTTCCTTGGGGAAAGATTGAATGGTTCCTAGATTTTAACAAACCACAGTTTGTCATGATGTGTGTCTCTGATCAAATTACACATTGTGGTTTGTTTCTGGCTTGCAAGTAGGGATTCCAAAACATAGTCTAATCCTGGTCTAGAATTTTGTCCTGTAACTAAGGCTATATCCAATCACAGTTGGATATTGTGTTATCCTTGTGTCATTTGCAGTCCTCCACAACTCGATTTTCTTGTGTATACAAGACACAATTGCCCTTTTATTTCTTGTTCAGATGTCACTACAAATTGCCACATGCAAGGTAAGTAGAGGAAAAGTATTAAATGAAATATTCAGAAATATTCAGGAGGGCATTTTTATAAAGGGATTAGAACTGTGGTATAAGGGAGCAGCTCAGGAGGCTGATTTTGTAAGGGATAGGACTATAGTCTCCTGCTACGTTTATTGGTATTACATTCCTTCTACTGCACTGCCTTCTACCATTGTAACCCACTTTCTGCATTACAGTATGCCATCCCTTAGTCAGTTAGTACAGTTAACAAGTGGGGGCTCATGAGACCTGCAGGGTGGATCCCATCCTTCCCCCACTTACCTGTTGAGCCCAGGCACAGCTTTTTGCCACCCCCCAATGCTGAATTAGACTCAGTGCATCTCCCAGACACTGACACTGCAGCCAGACAGAACAGAAGGCAGTTCTTTATATGAGAGGGATTTAAACTCCTTATTGTATTTTTTACTTAAATTATTTTTTAATATTTTAACATTCAGGAGTCCTTAAGTTTTCAGGACTATTTTTTTTAGTCATTGTAAACCCAATCTGCAGATTTCAGTAACCACAGACTGGCCCACACTTGACAATTAGAGTGTAAGATTCTGTACATCCTAGACTTATTGCACTGTTTGTTGGAAGTCTTTGCTGTCTGACTGAATTGTTTCTATATTTTGTAATCCTCCTTGAGTCCCAGCAAGAAAACTGGGTTCCTAATGAAGTAAACCAGCGGTTCCCAAACTTATTTGGCCGACTGCCCCCTTTTCAGAAAAAAAAATACTCAGCGCCCCCCTGGAAATTTACCTTCAAGAAGTGGACAAAAGGATGCAGTTCGTGGATCTGCACCTGGATCGTTCCAGCCCACCTGGATTGTTCCAGCACCCCCCAGGGAGTGGTATGGCCCACTTTGGGAACCAGTGAAGTAAACAATAAAATGGATGGATGAAAGAATTAATTAATTAATTAATTAATGTAACCATGGACTTTTAAGGCTTGTCTGGATGCTGCCTGTATGAATGATCCTTTTAACAGAATTCAATGGACTACATGTTTATGAATTTTTGTTTTTACTGAATTATTTCAGATCAGATATGTATTGTAGGGCAGTATTGACAAAATAGTCAGTTTCAAGTATTGGCTGGATTTGGAAGTGATGATACTAGTGATGAACAATAGTTCCAGTGGTACCAAATACATTGACCCTGAAAAATTACAACTTCATCACACACCATGACAAGAGTTAAGGCAGGACTTTTGGATTCACATCTTTAGAATTCACATCGTTAGAATCTATATATCTAATAGTGAAGGGTCCCCAGTACGTGCGGATACTTATTCCTGCAGATCTGGGGCACCTAGGGGACAAAGAAGAAGAAGAGAAGTGATTGGATTTATACCCCGCCCTTCACTTCCCAAAGGTGTCTCAGAGTGGCTTACAAACTCCTTCCCTTCCCCTCCCCACAACAGACACCCTGTGAGGTAGGTGGGGCTGAGAGATCTCTTGACAGAAACTGCTCTTTTTCAAGAACAGCTCTTATCAGAACTACGGTTTGCCCAAGGTCATCCAGCCAGGTGCAAGTGGAGGAGTGGGGAATCAAACCTGGTTCTCCCAGATTAGAGTCTACGCACTTAACCACTACACCAAACTGGCTCTCAGATCTTTCAGCCCTCTTGGGGCAGTCTCCAGGAGTGCAGAAAAATCTTACATTAAAAAAGTATATAGGGAATACTTAAATCCCCCCCCCAAGTCAAACGGCCGATCTACTTACAGATCTGTTGTGTCCTTACCATTGACATGTAATGTTAAGCTTGAAACCTCAGCCAGATTCTAATCTGGAACAACACCATTGGCTGAAGCATGTACTGTAACCAATGAAATGTAAGAGTCTGTGCTGGAGGGAAGACAAATGATTGGTTGTTATCTATGTAACATGATTGGATGTTAACTATGTGAGGGCTTGGCTACACCAGCCCGGGAAAATTTAAAAGGAGCTATGCTCCACTGTGTTGTTGTGTCGTCTGATGCTGTGTGATCTTTGGAAGTTCTTATTCTCAATAAAGCTCATTCACTTGTTACTTATCTTGTTGTGGAGTTGCATACTTAACAGATCCCCAGTAGAACACTCAGGAGCCCAAGGGAAGCTGTGCAGCTGCACGCACCACACTAAGAACGCCAAGAGCAGCTGTTGGAGGCGTGAGGACAAGCACTCGCGGCTCCAGCCATCCACCCCGCTACCTCAGTAACCGTCACTGCCCCGCAGATCTCTGATCGTATAGGGGGGGACTCTATTCGGACAGAGGCTTCCAAGGCTGCTGTTCCCACAGAGTACAAGGAGCCTTCTCTCCCCCTCCCTCACGGTACTCAATACCAAAGAAACCCAGGGTCTCAGGTATCAAAGGGGGGAGAAGGAAGTAAGTGCACGCAGGGAAAGAAATGTGGAACACAGACCTGAGAAGGGGGAGGAGGGGGGAGAATCTGGGTTGGAGGGGCACCCACACACACTGCGACCCGACTCCGGTCCAGCCAGACTACAGAGCAAGAGCAGAGATGGTGGGGAGCAGAGACTCCAAGCTGCCTTCCCCAGTCCAGCGCTGGCTGGCTGCCTGCCTGCCTCTCCTGATGAGAAGTTACCTAATACAGTTACTGTTACTGCTTGCTCTCTCTCTCTCCCTCTCCTGTGCCTGCCTTCACTCAGCTAGCCAGCTTAAAGGAGAAGCAGGGAGGTGGAGAAGCCTGGGCACTCTGCACTCAGATTGTGAACCTGGAGATTGTCAGATAACTAAGATTAGTTCCCCTGGAGAACACGGCTGCTTTGGAGGGTGGACTCTGAGGTCCCTCCCCTCCCCTCCCCAAATCCCACTCTCACCAGGCTCCACCCCCCAAATATCCGTGGATTTCCCAACCTGGAGCTGGCAACCCTAGGTTAGGGGCTGAGAGAAAGAGAAAGAAGGGGGTATTGGGTTGGGAAGAGAAAGGAAGAGAAAGAAAGAGAGGTAGGGAAGAAAAGGTGGGAGAATACCCCCTCCCTGCATGTTTCTTGGGTGTCCCCACTTCTGCAAGCCCCCTTCCTTCCCTTCCTCTCCTCCCCTTCCCAGTTTGGTGTAGTGGTTAAGTGTGCAGACTCTAATCTGGGAGAACCGGGTTTGATTCCCCACTCCTCCACTTGCACCTGCTGGATGACCTTGGGCAAGCCATAGTTCTGTCAGAGCTGTCCTTGAAAGGACAGTTCTGGAAAGAGCTCTGTCAGCCCCTCCTACCTCGCAGGGGGTCTGTTGTGGGGAGGGGGAGGAAAAGGAGTTTGTAAGCCGCCCTGAGACTTTGGCAGGCAGGAGGCTGGGAGAGTGCTGGGGGCAGAAAGAGAGAGTGATAGGGTGGTGGGCAGAAAGAGTGATGAAGTGGGGAGGCAGAAAAACAAAGAGGATGACAGGTCAGAAAGAGAGAGGAAGTCACATGCATGGAGGAGAAATAGAGTAAGAAAAGGGGGCAGAGGAGAGAAATAGTGTGAGAGACGTAGGGATGAGGAGAGGAAGCAAAGGTGTGATGAATGAGATAACCATCCCGCAAGTTTCTTGCAGGTCTCCACTTGTATCTTTCTAATTTTATTTTTCTGGGTATTCTGTCATGCATAGTTTGTTGCTACTTTCTTTTGATGAATGTTTTCACTACATGAACCTTAATTGTCTTTTTGAAAAGTAACGCATCATCCTTCTCGTTACTGGTGCAAGAGAAATGCCATATGTTGTTTATCTAAAGATGAAGCAGACTCTTCAAAAGTATTAAAATACTTATATATGTGTACTTATTTTTCACTAAAAGTGTGATTGTGTTCTATAAGCTTTGCACTAGAATCTTGAGCAGAGTCAAACCCTTCTCGGCCCATTGAGATCAATGGATTTAGAAGGGTGTAATGCTCAGTGTAATGCTGTGGCTCAAGTAGTTAAGATGCTGACCTGCAGGCTGGAAGGTTGGTAGTTCAGTAGTTCGAGACCCGAGTGTGCCGCATGACAGAGTGAGCTCCCATCTCTGGTTCCAGCTCCTGCCAACCTAGCAGTTTGAAAGCAAGAATTTGCAAATAGATAAATAGGTACCGCTTCAGTGGGAAGGAAACAGTGTTTTGTGTGCCTTGGCATTTAGTCATGCTGGCCGCATGACCACAGAAACGTCTTTGGACAGCGCTGGCTCTTCAGCTTGGAAACAGAGATGAGCACTGCAACCCTAGAGTCGGATTCGACTGGCTTTCAAGCAAGGGAACCTTTACCTTTATCTTTAATGCTGCTTAGAATTGTATGTATAAAATTTAGCTTTGCTTTGGGTTAACCATGGAAATGGCACTGAATTGTACAAGGGGGGCAGAGTTGAATGCTAACAGTCCTTCCCTAACTGTTGCATAATTCCTTGAGTTAATGATTCCTCCATTCTCTCATCCCCGATTATTCAACAAATTTTGTTCACAAAAATCTTAATAGCCTTTGGCATGGGTCCACATTTTATACTGCCTTAATTGAAGATCTTGCCCTGATCATTTGCTGTGCAATACATATGCATTTGATGTAAAATGTAAGTAACTAGAACAGTTATTAACTACGGAACAAATGCAAATGGATTACTTAATGTACTTCTGTAGTGCATGTATTTTGAGCCAAAGAGATGACCTTTAGATATTATGAAAAAGTGTGGAAAAGCCATTTACTGGAATGTTTTAAGGGGGGGGGGTGAATTATAGGCATTTCCTAAATATTGGGGAAAATAGCTGAATTAGAAGGAAGATATAAATATTTATTTTACGTAGATTTATTTATAGGCTATATAGGTTATCTGGCCACCTGGTTTGTGCCCATCCTGATTTCTCACTACCAGTGAGGTAAATTCTAAGGCAGTCTGAAGATCATCTCAAGATTTGCAAGGGGGGATGGTGAGCACTGTCATATTTCTCTCTCCTCCACACTGAGTTTTCTAAGGTGGTGGCATTTTTTGGTTTCCATTATAACATTAGGACAGAATAGGGAGAAACAGAATGGTTTCCAATTGGCAAAGATGTTAAACAAGGATGTATTTTATCTCCCTATTTCTTCAAACTATATGCAGAACATATCATAATGAAAGATGGATTCGATTTAGATGAAGGTCAAGAGAAAACTGGTGAAGGGAACATTTAACAGTTTAAGATATGCATATGACACCACATTACTGGCAGAAAACAGTGAAGACTTGAAAGGACTACTGCTGAACATTAAAGCAGAAAGTGCCAAAACAGGAATACAGTTGAACATCAAGAAGACAAAAGTAATCACTACTGAGGAGTTACACAACTTTAAGGTTGGTGATGAAGAAATTGAAATAGTTCAAGATTTTCTATTCCTTGGCTCCATCATCAACCAAAAGGAAGACTGCATCCAAGAAATGAGAAGGAGATTGAGACTGGGGAGGGCAGTCATGAAGGAGCTAGAAAAGATCCTTAAGTGTAAGGATGTGTTGTTGGTGACTAAGATCTAGTTAATTCATGCCACAGTCTTCCCCATTACTATGTATGGGAGTGAAAGTTAGACAATGAAGAATGCTGACAGGAAAAAAGTAGATTCCTTTGTAATGTGGTGTTGGAGGAGAGTTTTACAGATACTGTGTGGATCACCAAAAAGACAAATAATCGAATGTTGGAAATGTAAGAGGCATGAGGGCTCATTTTATCATATGTGGTGGACTTGTGAGAAAGCTGTAGACTTTTGGACAAAAGTCCACAATGAAATGCAAAAAATATTGAAATGTTCTTTTAAAAAAGCACCGGAAATTCTGCTTTTGGGACTTAAAATGGAAGAAGTCAATACGACTAAAAAGACTTTACTCTGGTACCTGATAGTGACAGCGAGAATGATTTATGCTCAGTTTTGGAAGACGGAAAAGGTACCAGAGGTTGAAGAATGGATACAAAAAGTTCTGTTCATGGCACAAATGGATAAGATTACAAAAAAACTGAATAACAAAGAAGACGATGAGTTTTTTGGAGAATGGAATGATTTTAAAATTTATCTGGAAAAGAACTGGGATGTGAAACAAAACTTAATATGTTTAGATCAATATTAAGTCAAATGATGTTATCTTTAGATTGTAATGATGAGAAACTGATATTGTTGATGATATGAAGTAATTTGGAGCAGGGGTGGAAGCATTGTGGGAAGCCATTGGAGGGAGGGGAGGAACTGGGAATGGGGTAGACAATTGATAGAATGAAATGTTTTATATGTTGTATTCCTGAGAAAATAAAAAATTTGTTTACCAAAAAAAAAAAAGAAAGCCCCAGCCCTCAGTTTACAAGGCCTGGGAATGGCTGTTAATGAAAGCACTTCACACACACACACACACACACACACACAATTGTTTTAATCTACATTGTTAATCCCACTGGGTCCCATTTTGCTGTGGGAGAAAGATAGAATATAAATATTTAAACTATGTATAAATATACAACATATGGTGCTTTGGATCAGCAACACAGTGAAAGAAAGGGAGCGAAGCCTTGCTCCATGCTTTTTTCCTGATCTGAAATAGCTCCAATGAACCAGTATTTGCCCTGCTGGAGTAAACATACATGCATCTTTACCGCACTTGGGCAAACAGCAACCCTTCGGGGCTTGTCCAGATTGAGAAAATAGCAAGGGGGAAAGGTTTAAAACCCTCTTACACCACAGTCCTGATTCAAATCAGGCTCATTCACACCTAAAAGTTGTATTTTAAAGATGGTTGCGAGATGCCTCTGCACAACTCCCAGTATCATGTGTCCTTGAGCGCAGAGCAGCTTACATTGGACTCACACTCAGGCACTACTTAGGAACACACTTGGTTAGCTTCAAAATGTATTTATTCATTCATTTATTTACATCATTTATAGTCCACCTTTCTCACTTGGACTCAAGGTGGATTATATCAGATGTTTCCAGACTATTAATGGCACAGGAGCAATAGATTCTAAATGGGATTCCTGAATTCAGGTCTTACTCTGCTATGAAGTCCAGGGGGTGCCCTTGGGCAAATCTGTATCTCTTGTCCTAAAACATCAGGATAAAAGGGGCAGGGAAGAGAACAATGTATGCTGTCCTGTGTTCTTTAAAAGAAAGATAGGATAAAAATATGATAAATGTTGGCATACACATTGGACACCAATTGACCTTGTTAACAGATTACAGCATTCAAAAGTCTAACCAGGGCCAGTCCTGCCATGCAAATACAAAAAGTATGCAAAACAACAGAAACAGGTCCATTGTACTACAGATGATGTAACCCCTTTGGCCCTATTATATTAACAGAGGATTTCCAGTTCCCTGGTGGGGGCAGGGTATCCCCCACTCCCTGGAGCCTGTTTCCCACCAATGCTTTGACTGGTGGTGGTAGAAAAATAAAATGAAAATGGCCATCAGATGTATGGCATGACATCACTTTCAGGGAAAACAAAAGAACTGGTGTCACACCTCTTTAGGGATTGCTAAAAACTCTATGGCAAAACCACAGAGTTTCCAGCAATTCCTAGAGTGGACTGGTGTCATTTCTGGGGAAATTCCCTGAGAAATTTTTCTGATCTTCTTCAGTGTCTCCCAAAATTGTATGGATGTTCTATATGAGTGGGAAACTCCAAACTGAAATTTAATTGAAAGGCATAATTTAGCAGTGACTATAATGTACAATATGGCTGCCTTGCAGCAGGCTTTCATTTAGGATAGTTACTTTGGAAGTTCTTCCAATCCATGTTTCTCACTGGATTTGGAGTTACAAAATAAAACCAATGAATTGAAAGTCTCCATTACTTCATTTTCTAGCTCCAAATCTTTTACAGACCAATGGGGCTTGAGTGGTACCAATGTCAATGTGTGTGGTGTTGTATTTACTATAATATCTGAAATAATTTTTAAAAGAATCTTCATTCAGTCTCAGCTGGCTTTCATTGCAGTATTTTATCAGTATGCACATTGGATTCCCTAACATGGGTGGGGGTGGGGAAGAAATGCAAAGGAACAGAATGAATTGGAAGCTGTATATGTTTGAGTTCTGGGAGTCATTTTAGAAAGGCTCCTAAGGCAGAGCAAGCTTCTATAAAAATTGTTGAACAGAATGGTGGAAATCCTCTCAACTTTACCTTTCAGAGATGCATGGCTAAAGGTCTTTCTGTGCAAAAATAAAACCTCACCACCATCCCTCTCAATATTTGGCAACCAAACAAGAGTAAAAATGGTTTGTAACACAGGTGCAACTGTAATTTAGACAGTCACCCTTTTACAGACAAGGGCACCGTACTTCATCTTTTTCCCGACAAGCAATTCAGACTCAGGCTGTAGTGCCATCAATGAGACTAGAAATGTTGCAGTTCTTCAACCCAACACTGCAATATTAATTGCAGATCCACTGATCTACACAAAGTACTTAATCAGAGGTGGCTGATGAATGAATAAGGCAATGAATGGTTAACAGTTTTAATGTCTCCCCCTGAACCTTACCTAAATTGGCTGCTGAGGCATTTTGACCTGGATTGTTTTATCTGTTTAGCTCATCAAGTTGCATCTGGACTCCTCTTGAGAGTCTTTGCAGATATACTAGGAACAGTATTATTAGGGCCCCAAAGTTATTATTAAAGCTTTTAAAAAGCACATAGTGTACCTGCAATTATGATCTAACAGGTAGGGATGTGCATTCGATTCGTCCGAACCAAATGCACCCCTGAAAATGGCCCATTCGGACCCCTTTCGGGCTGCTGCAGGCCGATTCAGATTCTCTGATCTGAATCAGCTTGCCGCCGAATTGCCACCGAATTTCGTAACTTTTTTCCCACCATAGAGAACAATGGAGGGGATGGGGCAACCTGTTTGAGGGCCTGTAGAATTGGACCCCCTGTTCCAATGCTCTGGAAACTTGGTTGGTATCTTGGAGAGAGGCTCCAGCAGCTACCCTGTGAGTTTGGAGTCTCTCTCTAAAGCCTCCTCCCCTCCAGCCCCCAGAATATACCCTATATGTTTTTGCCATTGACTTCAATGGCCCATAGGATATAATGGGGCTGAAATTGACATTCCGCTGGCGAAAGACTCTCGAATCCACTGGTACTGACGAAACCGACATGCGGGAGTCTTATTGCCAGCTGAAATTGATTCTACCCGACTTGGCCAAATCCAAATGGGCTGAATTTTATTTTATTTTTTGCACATCCCTACTAACAGGTCCTGTGCTTTGAACAACTGCAAGACTGGAAAATTCATTAGGTTACCTTTTCCTAGAAAAACTTATTGAATATCCTGTTAAGAGTATGAGAGCTTCTAGCAAGAAACAGCTGGCGATCCCATTGAGGTGGTATTAGAATGCTGATCCTTGGCAGAAATTATTTTTCCCAACTATGAAATGCAATGATCAGGAAAGACTTACAGTTTTCTGCCTGTTACTAAAGGCAGAGTGGAAAAGAAAGGCGGCATGGTATATCTTGAACTTGTCAGATCTCAAAAGCTAAGCAGGGTTGGTACTTGGATGGGAGACCACCAAGGACAATTCAGCAGAGGAAAGCAGTGATAAACCACTAGGGATGGGCACAAACAAGGTGACAAACTAAAGTTCATCATGAATTTTGGCTGGTTCATGGTTCACAAAGTGATGTTGGAGAACTGAAGAACTGTTGTGGACTTCCATGAATTTTGGTGCAGTTAGTGACACTTTGTGCAGGTTCATGAAGAACAGAAAGTGGGGGTATGACATACCCCTTCCACTTCCTTCTGTTTCTCTGTCCCCTCACTGACTGAGCAGCCCCAGTAACATGTTTTCTTCTCCCCTAAAGACTCTTTGGCTGTCCCACCCTGTCACTAAGATATATTTTGACTATTTGATTCAGCCATGAACTGAACCACAAAAATGCAGTTCATGCCCGTCCCTATAAACCACCTCTGCATCTCACTTGTCTTGGCAGCCCTTTGCTAGTTGCAACTTGACATCAGTTATTTACATACGTATAGATAGAGGAGCCTTACTAGAAATCTACCATCATAGGCCTGTAGTGGATAAATTCACTTTGGAAACTCTAAAAGCCATGAAACAAGTCATTTCTGCAATGGCCATGGTAACATTTCCTAAATCAGCAGTGACTAGGGTATTAAGAACTTAAGAGCAGCTGTGGCAGATCAGTCCAATTGTTTAACCAATCCAGCATCTTCTTTCATACAGTAGCCATGTTGAGATCGGCTCAGTCATGTTCTAATTCATGAGGACAGTCCAGACTGTGAATAGTGAGATTAGTGAACTCATGGGACAGGCCTTCTCAGCTGCTGGCCTCACAACAGGATTTTAAAAATTCTTTTAACTCATCTCTTCTTGTGCTGTGTGGCAGAACATGTTTGCTATGGCCTGCATACCCTATTCCGCCCAGCCCTCCTGGGTTTTTTCTCAACCCCTGGAGAGGCTTTTCTTCCACTCTCAGATAGCTTGCTGTCACCACCTGACCTCTGTATGTAATTGCGTGCTGTGATAGTCAGGACTCCCAGCTTCCCTTCCAGGTTTTAAGGCCTTGCTTCTGTGTCTTCCACTGTCCAACATCTGGACACCATGGGGATAAATAGCCGTGTGCACCCCTGTAGGAATAGTCACTTGCTAACTGCCTTCCTTCCCCCTGGCACTCCTTTTAAAATAGCATGCCAGAGATGGTGGAGGTCTGTGTGGTACAGAGAACCACTACCAGCATCAAAATCTATAAGGTATTCATTAAAAAGAAAATATTTACAAGCATATTTTTAGCACAGCACCAGATTGAGTAAGGGATACAAAAGAAATAGGTAAATGTAAATGGCTTGGCCTTGGATGTTAAAAGATACAGAATAAACAAAATGTTAAGAGACCTTGACATAGATATAATGTGTATCCCAGAAACACAAAAGTAGAAAGGATTTAAGACTATTGGTAAACTCACCAAATTGGAAAAGAATTTAAAAAATTTGAGATAACTTTTTGGAAGGAGTTAAAGAAAAAAGTTTTTTTCAAGCTGAAAGATATGTATAACTCACAGGGAAATTTGATCCCAATACAAGAAGTACAAGAGAAAGTGACCGGACAGTATTGGTTAAGGATTATGGGAATATATAGTGTTTTGAGATGACATATTCTGACGTGGTAAACAAGGAGGATAACCCCTTCAAAAATCTCTATAGATCTAAAGATGATAACAAGAATGGTATTGCAAGGAAAGTGTATAGGTTATTGAACCTATACACCGGTACCTTTATGAATGGATTCGATCAGATATTTTAGTGATAATAAGAACTTTATGATCAGGACAATTCAATCTAAATGGGATAAGGAGGTGAACCTATCAGCACAGGAGGTAAAGAGATTAATGAAAGGAATACTGGAAATAAAAATGGAAAAATGTAACAAATTGGAAATGAAATTAATCTTGAAATGGTATAGGACACCTCCTCAATTATCGTATATGATAAAGGGAATGAAGTCAGAATGTTGGCATTGTAAAAGGGTAAGCCTTTGATTCTCTAGATAGAGGCAGACTATGGCAGAAACTTTGGAACATAAGTATTGATCCCCGGTTGATTAAATTAATTAGCCTGTTGTACAATAACACCACTGTCAAGGTCGGAAGGGAGGGCCACCTTACGGAAGATATATTTGTGCACAAGAGAGTGAAACAGGGTTGTGTGCTAGCTCCCACCCTGTTCAACTTGTATTTGAACGACCTAATTGCCAGTTCGGAAGGTAGTGAATTTATGCCACCAGCCATAGGGCAATACAAAGTTCCAATTCTTTTGTATGCGGATGACATGGTTCTTCTGTCTGTAACCAAGATTGGTCTGAGGAGGTTACTTAATAAATTGGGCGAATATTGCAGGACAGAAGCCCTGCAAATAAACTACGCCAAATCTAAAGTGCTAGTTTTCAGGAAAAGACCCAAGAAATCCATTTGGAGCATTCTCGGTACACCAATTGAGCAATGTAGCACATACAGATATCTGGGTATAATCTTTTCAGAAACTCTCGCCTGGCATCCCCCATATTACACAACTGAAGACCGCTGCCATGAACAATCTAGGGGCTTTGTTGAAGTTTTACTTTTCTGGGGTGGTGGTATGATTGACCCGGTTGTTAGATTATACATGAGCAAGATAATTTCAGCAATGCTGTATGGGGTAGAGATCTGGGGTTGGGACGAATCGTTGCTGTCCCTGCTAGAAACTGTGCAAAATTATTTTATGAGACGGATTTTGGTTTTACCCAAAGGTATGATCACTTGAACTCTATTTTATTGAAATACTCAATCCCCGATGACTTATTGGTAAATGAAAACCAAAAGTCTAAATTGAAGGAATGGGTATTTAATAAGGATCGGCTTTTGAACCAACATGTGGTGGTAAGTTGCCGTACAGCCCCCTTGTATAAGATCTTTAAAAGAGATCATTGTAGGACTGTATATCTTGAGAAACTAACTACTCTGGAGCTGAGAAGAGCTTTTACTGCCCTAAGGTTCCACGTCTTACCCTCAATGGTTTGTATTGGCCACTTTCTGGGCGCCCCTGCCGCCTCTAGAATATGCCTATGTGGTATGGGTGAAGTGGATGATGTCGAGCATTACATTCTGAGATGTTCATGGCATGGAATTTCAGAGCAGGATTTGACCGTTTTCTTGCTCTCTGATATTGATGCACATGTTACTAGAAGAATGGCTTTGTTTGCACAGGCGGCAAAAAAAGATATGACTGGGTCTAGGACTTACTGCAAGTTATTGACCTATAATGTTTGTTGTGCTTTGATTTATTTTGTGTTGTTATGGCCAATGGCTAAGACAATAAACTAAACTTGGAACTAAACTTGAAACTTGAAGTAAAACGGTAAGAGGATACTATGCACACCTTTGGTGGGAATGCCCTAAGGTAACGGAATTTTGGAATTTGATCTTGGAAAAGGTGAATAAGTTATGTAGTGTTAAGACAGAGTTGCATGAGAAAGTGTTATTTATGGGATTGCTGGGATACAATAAAGTAGATCAATCTAAACAAGATTTATTTAAAGCTATGATACTAGCTGCTCATGCGGTAATAGCATATGGATGGAAAGATGCTTTAAAATGGACTTTGGAAAGCTGAAACCGGTACCTTTATGAATGGATTCGATCAGATATTTTAGTGATAATAAAACAGGAAAAGACATGGGAAGATAAGCCATTGGAAATAAGGAAGAAATGGTAGGGGTATATAAGATGGGTAAGAGAAGGGGGCCCCAATAATGATATATTTACAAAACTCCATAGGGTGTGCTCATGGTTACAGATATAATAATAAGATTGACTGATTTGATCTTCTTGCAGTCCAAGGGACTCTCAAGAGTCTTCTCCAGCACCATAGTTCAAAAGAATCTATTCCTTGGCGCTCGGCCTTCCTTATAGTCCAACTCTCGCAGCCATACATGACTACTGGGAATACCATTGCTTTGACCATGCGGACTTTTGTTGGCAGGGTGATGTCTCTACTTTTTATCATGCTGTTTAGGTTCACCATCGCTTTCCTCCCAAGGAGCAGGGGTCTTTTAATTTCATGGCTGCTGTCACAGTCTGCGGTGATCTGCGATCCCAGGAACGTGAAGTCTGTCTCTACTTCCACAACTTCCCCTTCTGTTTGCCAAGGAGTGATGGGGCTGGATGCCATGATCTTAGTTTTTTTAATGTTGAGCTTCAAGCCCACTTTTGCACTCTCCTCTTTTACCCTGAGCAAGAGGCTCTTTAGGTCCTCTTCACTTTCTGCCATTAGCGTGGTATCATCTGCATATCTGAGGTTGTTGATCTTTTCCCCAGCAATCTTAATTCCCGCTTGTGATTCATCCAGGCCAGCATTTCGCATGATGTACTCTGCATATATATTAAATAAGCAAGGTGACAATATACATCCTTGTCATACTCCTTTTCCTATGCTAAACCAATCAGTTGTTCCATATCCGGTTCTAACAGTTGCTTCTTGACCCTTATACAGGTTTCTCCAGAGACATGTGAGGTGGTCTGGTACTCCCATCTCTTTAAGGACCTGCCATAGTTTGTTGTGCTCCACAAAGTCAAAGGCTTTAGCATAGTCAATGAAGCAGAAGTAGATGTTTTTCTGGTACTCTCTTGCTTTCTCCATAATCCATCGAATGTTGGCAATTTGATCTCTAGTTCCTCTACCTCTTCGAAACCCAGCATATACTTCTGGCAGTTCTCTATCCACGTACTGTTGAAGCCTAGCTTGTAGGATCTTGAGCATGACCTTGCTAGCATGTGAAATGAGTGCAAATGTGCCATAGTTTGAACATTCCTTGGCATTGCCCTAGGTCAGTACTGCCTGGCAGCTGCTTTCCTTGGGCTCAAGTAGAGGTTACCTCTATCTGATCACCTACTGCCTGATCCTTTTAACTGTAAATACTACTGAGCTGCAGCCTCTCTCTAGAAATGTAGGTAAATCCAAGTTGCTCTGTAACATAGACCCTTCCTACTCAAAGCAAGTTTCCTATGCTCAGTGGTGCTTATTGTTTGGTAAGCGTACATAGGATTGCATGCTATGTTCCTCTAACATTCCATGTGTTTTTTTAAAAAAACACCCTGCCACACCAGGAAGATTTTTTCAAGGTTATCCTCCTCACTGACATCCTAGTTTCATTTATGAGCAGGGAATTTTGTAGATATGAATTCATTCAATCTTCTGCCTGCCTACCAAACTGGTACAGTCCCAACCATCTATTATGTGCCACTTGACTATTCAAAGACTGTAGATCTTATTTTATCAAGCAGGAAACATAGGAAAGTATTGTTTTATAAATGATTAAAAGGTAGATCTATTTTCAGTAATGGCAGACAAAATAGATGCATATACCAGCCAGATAATAGGTAATAATTCTAAGAAATGTGAGTCTATGGAAACAATTTTATTCTCATTGGATTGCAATGGAATAATGTGCTCATTTTGCTTGTTAAAAGACATTTTAAAACCTGACAGATGCTTGCATGCCAGAAAAACACAATCTCCGAATTTGCTCTGCTAGAGAAATATAGATAGCAAAGGTGCAGCTAGAAAGGGGAAAGATTAATTCTTTCCCCCAAATAACGGCAAGATTATGCTGTTTGCTGTCCTTGCAATGCACTTCTAGAATTCTTCATTTAGGCTACCTTATTACTGGTGACAAATGTAGCTGGTATTCTGCATGCAGAAACAAAAGCAACAGCCATTTGTCAGTGAAATCCATGAAGGTGTTATAATTTGTTTCATGCTGTCTGCAGATGTCTGAGACAAGTTGAAATATTTGTGTCCTTGAACAGATGCAGCCCAGAGCGTCTGTATTTAAAATTGTAGGTCAGGAATGCAGATCTGAGTTGCAAGGCATGACCCATTTTACTTTACAGTAGCCATCATAAAGCCACTACAGTCCTCAGGTTGCCACATACAGTCAGTTCCCCAATTTAGGGTAGCTTGGTTGGCATCTACCAGAGCTGTGTTCTTAGGAGACACAGCAGAATCGAGTCCTGATGGGAGATTACCAAGGAATACCAGGGTTGCTACACAGAGGCAGTCAATGGCAAACCACCTCTGAATGCCTGTTTCCTTCAAAACCCTACGGGGTCACCGTAAGTCAGTTGTGACTTGACAGGGTTTTTTATAAAAAGGCTGTAGGTATTTTTTGAGAGGGCATTACTTGTGGTTTTATTTACTTAGTACATTTCTAAAATTTGGAATTGTAATCTGCCTTGACCCATAAAGAAAAGATGGGGTGTAAACATTTTAATAAAATGTATTCATAAAAATGGAATTTTTAATCTTTGTCATGTTCTAAAATGGGTTTTTCCAACATCCAAATGTGATACGTAATTATATGTCACTAAGTGGAACTTTTTTTTTTTTTTGGTAAACAAACTTTTTTATTTTTTTTCCATAGGAACTTAACATCCAACAATATTCATTTTCATTTTCCCTTTGTTTACCCCGTTCCCCTTACCTCCCCTTCCTCCCGTGGCTTCCCGCAATGCATCCACCCTTCCACCCACATTGTAATACATCATCAGTTATATCATTTTTCTTATAGCTACTATTTCCAGATAACATCAATTATCCTAATATTGTTCTAAACATATTAAATTTTGTTTTACATCCCAGTTCTTTTCCAGATATTTTTTAAAGTCACTCCCTTGAAAAAACACGTTGTCTTCTTGATTATTCAACTTCTTTGTAATTTTATCCATTTCTGCCATGAACAGAACTTTTTGTATCCAGTCTTCGATCTCTGGTACTTTTTCATTTTTCCAAAATTGTGCATAAATCATTCTTGCTGTTGTTATTAAGTACCAGAGTAAAGTTTTTTTCGTCGTGTTAACTTCTTCCATTTTAAGTCCCAAAAGCAGAATTTCAGGCGCTTTTTTGAAAGAGCATTTCAGTATCTTTTGCATTTCACTGTGGACCTTTGTCCAATAGTCCACAGCTTTTTCACATGTCCACCACATGTGATAGAATGAGCCCTCATGTTTTTTACACTTCCAACATTTGTTTGACATATTCTGGTTCATATTTGCAATTTTCTTTGGGGTCATATACCACCTATACATCATTTTGTAACAATTCTCTCTAACATTGGTACAGGGTGATATCTTAATAGCATTTTTCCACAAATATTCCCAGGTTTCTATGTCAATTTCCTTGTTCATATTTATTGCCCATTTTAACATTTGCTCTTTCACAGTCTCATCTTCTGTATACCATTTTAACAACACTTTATACATTTTAGAGATATCTTTTCCCCCTCCACTCTCCCATACCTTTTCCATTTCATTTTTTTCCTCTCTAAAACCATAATTTCTTTTGTCTGACCTAAAAAGGTCAGAGATCTGCATGTATTTCAACCATTCATATTCATATTCAATTTCATTCTGCTTTTTCATTACCCATTCTGTTCCCTCTTTTTTTATTATGTCTTTATACAGCAACCAATCTTTGTCTCTACGTCTTGAGTAAGATGTTAACACTTCCACTGGTACAATCCAAAGTGGCCTTACATCACCAAAATATTTTTTATATCTCATCCATACCACAAATAATGCTTTTCTTACCACATGATGCTTAAAAAAGCTATCCATTTTTGTTTTGTCATACCATAAATATGCATGCCAACCAAATCTACAATCATGACCTTCTAACCCCAATAGCTTATCATTTTCTAATTTCACCCATTGCTTCAACCAGGTCATACAAACCGCTTCATAATATAATCTGAGATTTGGTAGCTGTAGTCCACCTCTGTCCTTGGCATCACAAAGTATTTTCATCTTAATTCTCGGTTTCTTGCCTGCCCAAACAAACTTTGATAGTTCTTGTTGCCACCTTTGCAGCAAATCTGTCTTACTAAGTATTGGTATTGTTTGGAACAGGAACATCAAACGTGGTAGGACATTCATTTTTATAACTGAAATTCTTCCCATCAGTGACAAGTTCATTTTGTCCCATTTCTTAAAGTCTTGGGTTAACTTAGCCCATAGTTTTTCATAATTGTTCTTATATAAGTCTATATTCTTTGCAGTTAACTCAATGCCTAAGTATTTCGTCTTCTTTACCACTTCACATTGTACCAAATTTTGTAGTTCCACTTGTTTTTGTTTCGTCATATTTTTGCAAATAAGCTTCGTTTTATTCTTGTTTACATAAAATCCTGCCAATTCTCCAAAATCTTTTATTTTTTGAAATAGTAACGGTAACTCTTCCGTCGGGTTTTCCACAATAAACATTACGTCATCTGCAAAAGCACGGTATTTATATTTAAAACCTTTATGTGTCAAACCCTTAATCTCTTGATCTTGTTGTATTTTTTGTAAAAGTACCTCCAACACCCAAATGAACAATAGCGGTGACAAGGGACAACCCTGCCGAGTACCTTTCTGTACCTTGAAGCTATCGGTCAATTCTTTATTTACATTCAGTGTAGCTCTTTGTTCCGAATAGATAGCTTCAATACAATTTCTGAACTGTTGTCCCGTATCAATTTTTTCCATCATCTGTAACATAAACTTCCAATTAAGATTGTCAAATGCTTTTTCCGCATCCACAAACAAAAAAGTTACCTCTTTTTCAGGGTGCTTTTCATAGTATTCCACTGCGTCCATTACTATTCTTACATTATCTCGAATTTGTCTTTTTGGCAGAAAGCCCGCTTGATCTTCTGAAATCACTGTTTGTAAGTAGTTTTTCACTCTTTCTGCAATAATTTTTGCAAAGATCTTATAGTCATTATTTAGGAGAGAAATTGGCCTGTAGTTCTTTACATTCGTTAGTTCTTGGCCTTCCTTTGGTATCAATGAAATGATTGCCTCTTTCCATGAGTCTGGCACTTTCTTGCACATCCGTATGTCGTTGGATAAAGCTTCCAGGGCCGGGACAAGTTCCTCTTTCATTTTTTTATAAAACTTCGCGGTAAATCCGTCCGGCCCTGGCGCCTTCCCCAACTTCGCTTCTTCAATTGCCTTCCTCACTTCCTCTGTTTGGATTGGCCCATTTAGTAAATCTTTAAACTCTTTGCTTATTTTGGATAGTGGAATCTCTTCTAAATATCTTTCAATCTTCTCAAGATCAATTCTATTTGCTTGAAACAATTTAGCATAATACTTGAAGAAACTTCTCTTTATACCATTAGGGTCAACGAATTCTTTTCCTTCTTCTATAATTTTGGTTATCATTCTTCTTTCTTTTCTTGCTTTGAGTTGCCAAGCTAGATATTTCCCCGGTTTATTCGCCCCTTCAAAAGATTTCTGTTGTAACTTCTTTAAATTCCAATAAAGCTCTTGGTTCAAAAAATCATTCAGCTGTTCTTTCAGCAACTGTAGTTCTCTAATAATCTTCTTTTTCCCCGGTTTCTTCTTCAGTTCTTTTTCTTTTTGGGCTATTTGTTCCAATACTTCCACTTGCCTTTGAAGTTTTTCCTTCTTTTGCTTCACATTTTGTGAGATGAGAATCCCTCTCATCACAGCTTTGTAAGCGTCCCACACTACCTGTATTGAAGTCTCTTTATTCAGATTTTGTTGGAAATATTGTTTTGTTTCTTCTTTTAACATTTCCATAACACCTTTTTTATCCAACAAATCTTCATTTATTCTCCAAAGAAAGGATTTATTCCTTTCAGTAGAGGTCCACAAAACAGGGTTGTGATCCGAGTTACATCTAGGCAGGATTTCTATTTTTTGTGTTTTCATTGACAATTCTTCTGACATCCAAATCATATCAATTCTGGAAAAAGAGCAATGTCTATTGGAATAAAAAGTAAAATCTTTCTGCGTTGGGTTCCATTTCCTCCACACATCTTCTAGTTTTTCCTGTTTGACTAGTTCAAAAAAGTTCTTTGGCAATTTTCCACTAATTTCGTTGCCTTTTTGTGATTGTCTATCCAGCCGATCTATAGTTCCATTAAAGTCTCCGGCCAAAATAACTTGATCATAAGTTTGTCCTTGTAGGTGTTCAGTTAAGTCCTTAAAGAACTTTTCTTTTGCTCCATTGGGTGCGTATATATTGACCACCAGTGTCTTTTTCTGTTGAATCATCACTTCCACACCCACATATCTTCCTTCCAAATCTTTGAAAATTTCTTTAGGTTGTAAATCCTTTTTCACATATATCACCACACCTTTTTTCTTATTTAAGGCCGAGGAATAAAATTCTAATCCCAATTTAACATTTTTTAAATATTTGGCATCCAGTTTTCTAATATGAGTTTCTTGCAAGCATATCAAGTTACAATTTTGTTTTTGTATCCAATAATTGATTCTTTTCCTCTTGTTAGGTGAATTTAATCCATTCACGTTCCATGACAACAATTTGTAATCCATTGTAGATTCTTAATTTAAAGTTCTCCAAAGACGTCAGAATTGTCCGCCTTAAATTTATAAAAATCCGTCACCGACCTGATCTGGACTCTCCCACCTTTGTAAGTAAAGGATAAGCCTTGTGGAATTTCCCATCTGTACCTAATATTCAAAGTCCTCAGTTTATCCACCAAAGGCTTATACCTTTTTCTGTCTTGCAGTACTGCTCGGGGGAGTTCTCTCATCACCATAATCTTGTTTCCTTCCATTTCAAAAGGGACGGTGAATTGTTTCTTAAAAATATCTTCTGTAGTTGTTCTTGTTACAAATTGTACAATAACATCTCTTGGTAAATTTTTCTTTTCTGCAATTCTGGAGTTCACTCTGTATATCAAATCAAAATCAGAGTCCATTGTCCCTTCATCTTCTTCCAAATATGATGTTATTGCCTTCATCATTTCATCTCTTATATCTTCATTTTCCTTCTCTTTAATGCCCCTGAATCTCAGATGGGTTTGCATCCTTCTGAACTCCATCATTGTTTCTGATCTTCTAAATTGCTGAGTCAAAGAATCCTGTTTTTCTTCCACTTGTTGCATCTTCTCTTCCACTTCCGTAGTTTTGGTTGCATTAGCCTGAATCTCCTTTTTGACTCCTTCTATTTCTTGCTTGATTGAAGTTATCTCAGTAGTGACCAAATCTTTAATTGCCGCTATGTTCTTCTCCTGAACCTCTTCAAGTTGTTTCAGATGAATCTGAGTCTGCTTTGCCATTTGTGCCTCCAGTTGCTTTTCAATCTGTTCCCCCATCCTTTTTTCACTTTGTTCTCCCATAGCTTGTATTGCTTCCAGCATCCTTTTCTCCATTGCCTCCATGGCAGCATACATCTCTTTCTTATCCTTCTCCCTCTCTTTTGACATCTTGGGGGTTGGTGTCAGCCTAGTTGGTGTTGAATTAGTTCTTGGTCTCACTTTTGGCTTAACGTCAGGATCAGAGTCAGCTCTTTTCGGTCCTCTTCTGGTCTCCGTTTTGGTGCTTTTCCTGCGGTGCGCAAATTCACAAACAGTCTCTTCTAAAGGGTAGCCTTCAATCAGCCATTCCCTTCTATTTTCGCTTTTAAAAACCTTCTAAAAGAAGTTTAAAGTCAAATTTAAAGTCAGGTCCTCCTCAAAATGTCGGGCGCAACTTCTCTATGGTATTCGGGTATAGAGTAGGTCAGGTTACCGTATTCCAGGTCCCGTCTGTTCGTATACACTCACTTCCGGTTCTGCTCTCTTGTAGCTCCGAGTCTCTTCCTGTTGGCTCCCTGTTGGCTTCAGCCCTTCTTTCAGGGCTTCCTCTTCCTGTTCCAGGGACTCGGAGTATTTTTCTCGTTACACCGGCCTGCTCTTCCCGCGATACAATTCGTCAGTTTCGATTTTTCGGCTGCGCGCACATCTCAGTTCCCACCGCAGGAATGTTAAACAATGTTCTTTTTTACTATTTTAAAGCCTTCAATCAACTATTTTCTTTGCCGGAATCGGATTTCTGGGAATATTTGATCTTTTCCCGCTCAACCGCTTGCTTCAATTTATATCTTAACACAGTTCAGGTAAGCGGCACGTTTATTGTTATCTAGCACGATCACATCGGGTTTCGCATTGCTTCTTTTCACTTACTGTTGTTGTCCATCTTCAAGAGGTCGGCTGGTAGAGAGCTTAAGCCGGTAATCCGGCTCGATCGGCCACTGCAGAGTTGCTTGGCACTTGCCTTCTTCGGGGGAGGAGGTCAAAGCCTGAAACGGCTCCTTCAGGAGCCGAATCACGCCAACCTCACACTCCCTCTTAGGCACTGCTGCCTGCTTGTCCCCCCCCTCGCTGGGGAGCGATGCGTTGGGCTGGAAACTGCCCAAGCTGTCAAAAGCGGCCGTCGCTCACTTCGCACGATCGCGAAAGTGCGTCAGTCCTCCATCTTAGCTCGACCGGAAGCCACTAAGTGGAACTTTTTAAAAATAATCCAAGAGATCAAGGTACCCAGTACTGCAGTTTGGGGCACTTTGAAATAATTTTGGTCAAGGAAAAAACTACATTTTTCAACCAAGATTCTGAGCACACTGCTTTCTGAATGCTGAGATACATGCTGGTTGCTAGTCACGTGACTAAATAAGTTTATGGCAGCTGTAAATTTTTTTAAAAAAATCAGCTCTACCAAACCTGGCTGAGTAGGTCTTGCAATGATGATCCTTCTAGCCCAGAAATGTTTGCTTCAGTGGTAAGCAGTTCTCCTAATCAACATTCCCAGCTTTGTGTCTGAGACCTAGCTCATACCAGACATTGAACCTGAGACCTTCTACATGCAAAACATGTATTCTGTTTCTGAGGTATACCCAGTTCCTAAAAAAAAAAAAAAAAATCAGCTATGACACATGAAATGTCCCTATTCCAAGTTTATGAATTATTGCTTACTAGGGATGGGCACAAACCAGGAAAACCCAAACCCAGCTACTCTGCAGAACTGAACAAATGTGAGAAGTTTGGGAAGCAATCAATGTTCCCTCTAAGCTCCACAGTGTTGTGAGCAAAAATTCTACCTTGTGAACAAAAAAAAACTAGCAGCATTAAAGTTGTGAGCGCGTCTACATTTGAGTATTGCCTAAATTAGTTTCTTAGAAGATTATTTCCATAACATTGCCTTCCCTCTTTCCCTGTGTTCCTGGGCTCGGGATTTCTGGGGGTCCTTCCCCTTGTTAGATCCCAATGCAGGAGCAGCAAGGAGTTGGGAATCTTGGGATGTGGAAGGGAGGATGCATCACGACAATCACCACCACCCTCCAAGTCACTGCCATCACTATCCTCCCTTCCAAACAGAGTCGCTTGCTGCAGCTTAGGTCGCAATGCCAAAAAGTCTTGAGCAGCATCTGAGAGCTCTGTGGATGTGGCTGGAGCAGGGGAAGTGGGCGCCGTGACTCCCATGATGTGCTGGGGGTGTTGTATGCTGGGAGGGGAGGCTGTGATTGTTGCCCATGACCACTTGGCACAGGGGAAAGTGATGGCATCCTTCCACAGCCACAGTGTGACCCCTTCCAATCCCTCCCATGGCACCAAACACATGACCGAGCAACCACCCAACCCAACTGCAGCCCAGGACAGTTGATCAAGTGGGTCAGCTGCCAGAGAGGGAAACAGGCAGGCAGGGTAGCAGGCAGACAGGCACAGATCAATGCCCCCCCACCCCCAAAGAGAAAGCAGGTCAGTTGGGAAGGTTTCAAACTAGGCGTGAAGAGCTGGACACTAAAATCGCCCCAAGTCACCCCCTGAGACTGGAACAAGTCCCCCAAGGCAGGGTGGATGCTGGAAGACAGGCTGACAAACACAGATTACCCCCCCCCCCAGGAGAAGCAGGTCAATATGGGGTTTCAAATGAATAGCAGTGGGCAATAAAGACAAACACAGATCACCTCAAAACAAAAAGCAGCCCAATGGGGGGGCAGAATAAAATGGCACCAGAGTTTCTGGATAAGTTTTGTTTTCCAAACAGCCCTGAGCATGGAGCATGGAGCATGGAGATTTCTTTGGAGACCACATGTGTGCTGAATGTCACCTCCCAAGCCCCAATCCGGCCAGAATTTGGCATGAATTTTGGCTCTTCACATGGTCTGTGTCTATCCCTGTTGCTTACTCTGACTGGCATCAGCTTTCCAAGGCCTCTGGAAGAAATATTCCTAGCATTGCAACTAGGATCCTTGAACTAGAGACACCAGAATCTGAACCGGAGTCCTTATGCATCCAAATCAAACCTTCTACCACTGAGATGGCCTTCCCTGAAATGGCTTCAAATTGTCATGTGGAAGAGCCTTTGCTGAAATGGTAAAAATGAGTAAATTGGGCGCTATAATAAATTCCCAAGATAAGACCTGAACAGGAAAAACATGAGGATTTACAATATACTGTATCAATTTAATCCAGTTTCCCAATTTATACTTCAACAAACATAAAGACATTTCCCCCCTTCAGGCAAAGTCTGACTTTGTCTTGGCCACATCTCAAGCAAAAATGTCTTGAAGCTATCATTCTGAATATTTATCACAACAGAAACAGGTCCTATTTTCATTTCAAAGGCCAACAGATGATGTAACCCCTCAGGTCCTATTAAGTCAACCTCAGTTATTAGAGTTCCACATTATAAGAATCCACCACTTCTTGTTAATGTAACCGCTGGAACAGACAGAGATCTAAGTAATGACATACAAACATTCTAATTGGGAAAATGTAAGCCCAAAATGTCCAAAACTGGAAAGCCTAGGATGGTCCAGTCTTGTCAGATCTTGGAAACTAAGCAGGGTAGGCTCTGGTTAGTACTTGGATGAGAGACCGCCAAGGAAATCCAGGGTTGCTATGAAGAGACAGACAATGGCAAACCACCTCTTGTCTTGAAAAGGCTATAGGATCACAAGTTGGCTACACTTTGAGGACACTTTCCACCAGCACCAACTTTGAGGCCTCTGAGATGTTTATGAGAACCCATGGTAAACTGAAGAATCAGGAAAGAACTAGAGTGATGGAACCATGAACCCTTGCAGATGCTTCCAAAACAGAGTAGAAAGAGTTCTTCCATTGCTCTGCTTATGTATGAATCACAGCAAACAACAACATCCTGTTTAGCTGCAAAGCAACTGTTGCCTCCTTTGATCAAGGTGGCGGATGTTTACCTATTCTGGCCACCCCTGTTTCTGGCCCCTCTCCCAGTGCCTACTGACAGATAATATTATCGAGCACTGGAGCACTTATATTAACCTGATCTGAGGCATGGGGTTTGATGACATTGTTTATTGTGCCATCAATTGTTTTATTGCTTTTACTGTTTTATTGTTTTACTACATGTTTTAAGCTGCCATGAGCCTCTGTGGGATAGGGTGGGGTATACATTGAATGAATGAATGAATGAATGAATGAATGAATGAATGAATGAATGAATATTACATGCATTCTATCCTGCTCTTCCACCAAGGAGCACAGGGAAGCATACATTATTATCCCATTTTTATCTTTTCATCCAGTCTGTAAGGCAGATTAGGATGAGAAAAAAGTGAGCAGCCCAAGGAAACCCAATGAACTTCATGGCTGAATGGGGATTTGAACCTGGATCTTCCAAAGCCTAGTTTGATACTGTAACCAGTACTCCACACCAGTTTATCATTCTGCCCTCCTGTATCTATAGGTGTGGAGACATCTACCTGCTGCTCACAGAAGTGTGAAGCAGAAACCATACAGAAAACCAAAGACAGCCGCATCAGAAACAATGAATGATGGAGTAGTGGTATTACGGCTTACTCACTGTTCATTATATTAGATAGAAATTGAGTAGTACCTTCAAGACTAACAACATTTATTTCAGCATGAGCTTTCATTTCCCACTTTTACAGGTGCAAATTAGAGAGAAATCATTTTGCACACATTTATAAAGAGAATTATATGAGGGGGGAGGAGGAGTTGGGGCAATGAGACAATTGGTGTGGACAGTATCATAAACCTCTCATGTGTAATTTTCTGTGTAAGGGACTGGGACAGATTAGGTTGTTACACATAATGGATGATGAACACATGAAGCCGCCTCATACCAAATTGGAACATTGGACTATCAAGGTCAGTATTGCTAGGGCTGGCAGCACTGGGGGTGGGGGGAAGAGTGGGTCCTAGTCTTTTTGATATAGTGAACCCTAAGTCCAAATTTACTTGGTATGTTGGCCCAAGTCAATGATCCACAAGAGGTCAGGGTTTATCTCTTCCAATCAACCAGTTCTGGGATTACAGTGAAGATGGCTCATAAAACTATTGAACCTTACAAAGAAGGTGGAACATAATCTCACATTACTCCCGCCTACTTGGCAATGGGACCAGACAACAGGGGTCCCTGGTGTGTGTGGGGGAATAAAGCTACAAATCAACATTTATTAAATGTGCTGGAAAACACTTTGGACAGAGCTCAGAGGAGGAATTAGCCCTGCTGTTGGAGTCTAGATATGAATGTGTATGGCCCAACCGAGCTGGTATGGGCCAGTATTAAGTAATGATAGGAAAGTGGCTGAAATGCTACATTCCACCTTTTGCTATGAACACATAAACACATGAAGCTGCCTTATACTGAATCAGACCCTTGGTCCATCAAAGTCAGTATGGACTAATCAGGCTGGCAATGGCTTTCCAGAGTCTCAGGTAGAGATCTTTCACATTACCTATTGGCAGATCCTTTAAATGGAGATGGCAGTGATTGAACCTGGCACCTTCTGCATGCTAAGTAGGTGCTCTACCGCAACTCCTCCTAAGCCACTGAGCCACTTTGAGAGAGACAGTAAGAAACTGAAGGTCCTGCCACTCCTCGTCTCAGTTTTGGCAAGCCCCGCCCCCAGCTCCCTGCGCCAAAAGTGCTGCGGCTTGGGGGAGGCCCAGAGAGCCCCACCGCTGGGTCCCCCGGGCCTGCACAGAAGCGCTGCAGCTCAAGGGATGCCGGAGAGCCCCACCGCTGGCTCCCCCGAGCCCATGCAGAAGCGCTGTGGCTCAGGGGATGCCGGAGAGCCCTGCCACCGGCTTCCGTGGCCCCCGCTGAAGCAGTAAGTAAGGGATCCGTGGGGGGGGGGCAGGGGCTTGATGGGTGGTGGTGGGAGAGCCTCCCTCCCTCTCTCCATCTCTCTGTAATCTTTCCCTCCTTTCCTTTCCTTCCTCTTTCTTTCTTTCTTTCTTTCTTTCTTTCTTTCTTTCTTTCTTTCTTTCTTTCTTTCTTTCCCACCTTCTTCTCTTCTCTTTTTTCCTCCTTTCCCTCTTTCCTTCCTTCTCTCTACTCTCTCTCTTTCCTTCCCTTTTTCCTCCTTCTGTGGCCCAACTCTAGTGGGAAGGGGTTTAAAGTTTAAAGTTCTCTCCACCCCCCAAAGGCCAGCTGGGGAAGGGGAGGGGAGGCTTTTGAAGATGCCTCACCCCCCTTTTGCTTCCCCTTCTGACATCACTTCCGGTGATGTCAGGGGGCGTGGCATATACTAATAGCCTAGTAGATCATTAGCATACCATATGTTAATGAGCTCCTGCAGCTCTTTTTCTATGAAAAGACCCCTGACCATTACTAAAGAAGTTGTCCATAGATGATGTATCAATTAATATAAGAGCTGCTTAGTTGCTTTGGATGCTATGGTAGATGTTGTCACAAGTGTTGCATTTGTGCTCTTTGAACATTGTTAGCATGGTATTTAGTTTCTGTTGAGAACTAATACAGATACTGACTCCCTGTCATTGAAGAGACAGCACACACATTTTAAAAATAAATAAATAATGGCATTCAGTGGTGATCAGTGATATGCCTGAAGCCATAGCTGATCCATAGGGTCAGACTGCCTTGGAAATTATCTTCTTTATTTTGATTTCACTCAATTAAAATTTAATTTGATACTAGGCCCCTTCATGCATCCATCAATAGTGCTAGCCATGCCACTGCACTATCCGTGAACTCCAAAACCATAGGCGACACTGTTCACCTGACTTCCCCACCTGTTCCATAACCCTGGGCAGGTCATGACCAAATGCAAAAGACCCTGCTGATTAATGCTGTCCATGTGGATATCATGCAGCACAGCTATCACCTTCTGCATCATTTCTTTTGGTTACTAAAGGTAAGGATTTATAACTAGCAGATTTTTTCCCTCCTAAAAATAGCTTGATTGACAGTATGTAAGTCTAACAGTGATCAAAAAGAGAAATCTTTTATGGCAGCTTTTAGAAGTCTGTAATATTACCTTTCAGATAGTTCATACTCAAGCAATGGTTAGCTACCAGTTAATCAAAGCTAGCTGACTGTCTTTCTGCCAACAGAGAAGATGAACTGTCCAACAACCTGGAAGACAAATGAGAAGGAGATGGTAAGGATGAAGAGAAACGAGGAAAGAATTGAATGGAAATTTTAAAAAGTTATCGCTAACTTGTTTCACAAAGTATTTCTTAAATTCCTGTTTTAGTTTTAGTGCTGCTGCCAGAGATCATAAACATTTGAAAACACATATCAGAAAGTGTGCTAAAGTTGAGTATGTGCTGGTTGCCTCTCTTGAAAATTTGACCTGACCTTACTAGTCCCTGGAATATTAGCCATCATTACACACACCTTTTTAAAAACTGACAGGTATACACTCTAGACAAAAGAGTACAGTGGTTCCCCTTTCCTCATCTCTCTGTGAGAGTTCGCTATACTTTGGGGCACAAAGGAAACTTTTGACACATATGGACTTTTCTTTCTTTCTTTTTTGAAGCCAGTCAGCAGTTGTTAAGGCCAAAGATTTGATTGCCTTATCTCTTACTTCACAAGCATCAGGCTGCTGAGCTGTTAGGAGAATTATTGAACTTATTTTCCAGTCATGTCCTTAAGCCTCTAGAAATTCCACAGAACTTTAGGGGGGGGGGTGTCAGGATAAGTTTTTGTATTCAGCCCAGTGACATCTCACTCCTCTGAAAGCCATTTTCTATATTAGAAGCCTAAAAATACAACGACATGGTGATTAATTCAATTTGTATTCCCTTGCCCTCAAGCCCACACCTTGCTTCTCTCCAAGAACAAAACAGAATCATTTAATAATCTTACCACCATGAGGAAATTGTTTCTCAGTGACGATACTATGTAAATATTCACTTTTATCACAAGATACCTGAAGTTCTCATATCCTTGTTTGAACTCATCTTGGCATTAAAAAAACAAGATGTGATTTATTCACTGTTACTGTTCCTCCAAACAAATATTGTACAAGTTATGCTCTGCAGTCATGACATTGAGATGAATACTAAGAATAATACATGTTCAAATAATTTAGGCACTGGGTAGAAATGAAAGCCAAATATTGTTAGACTGATGTCTCCTGAACCTTTTACTCAGGACACTCACTCAGTACAAAGGAGGAATCTGCCTGCTTGTCTCAACAAGGGAAGGGCCAATGATTTGTTAAATATGTTCTGTTAATGGATTCTGTACATAAAGACATCAATTGCACTTTCCATTGAAGTTACTCTCCTGAATTATTGTAGAATGACTCACAATATGCACCTTTAACTTAAGACCAAGAAGGCAGGGAGAGGGGTAGATGACTCAGTGGCTTGTGTAAAGTTGTGCTGGATCATTCCTACAAACGGCAGTGCACAGATCGCACCAGTAGTACAAGCCATATATTTCTGAATCAATTTTATTACTTCTGGAGGAAATTAGAAGATCTATGCCTATCTCAAAGTTACAGAGGGTCTATAAAGTAGAACTCTTTAAAACAATCTTTGGTTCCTCCAGATGGTTGCTTTGTGGGTACCTTGAATTTTAGAGATTTTTCATATGTTTGTCTTAATTTTAATCATCATCATCATCATCATCATCATCATCATCATCATCATCATCTTTCAATTTATTGATCGCTCAATCCTGCAGAGCTTGCTGGCTCTGAGTGATTTACAGTTACTCATTTTTCACGAGGGACTAACAATGCTTTGTGGGGTAAGGGAGGACAACATATATACATCTTAAATTGCACACATTCAAAGCCGACAAGGGTTTCGTTCAGATGCAGATGAGACGTGATCCGGAACGGCATTTTTCCTCGGCCGAGTTTGATAGCATCAGCTTTTCTCCAGACTCCTTGAGTTGTAGTGCCACACTGCCATCGCCTGGCTGGACGGCCCATCCCCGCTCCACCCCACGAGCGGGGGGGGGGGGTTCAGTGTGCCCACTCTGTCTAAGAAGTGGTACCCATTTCATCTACTTGCCGAAGCTTTCGAATTGCTGGGTAGACGGCGAGCTGGGGACAAGGCTGACAGCTCACACCAGCGTGGGGCTAGAACTGACAGCAAGCCTGTTCAGCTCAGATGTTACTATTATAACCAGAGGATAAATCCTCTGTGCCACCGCTCCCCTTTTTCTTGTTTTTAGATATACATTTCTTATACTCTTTTTTTGTTTTTTTTGTTACCTGCCTTGAGTCCAGCTATCTGGGAGAAAGGTAGGTTTATAAAAGTTTTAAATAAACTAATCCCATTAAAGAGGACATCATTATGACAGATGGTAAGAAGCCAGGTAGATAGGTCAGCAAACTTCTGCAGCATTAAGAAATTGATCCATAAATACAGAAATAAAATACAATATTCTTTTCATATTAAAATTGCCCGGGGGAGTTGTTCATATTGTTTTTAAGAACAAAAGGTGTGATTTGTGATTACATGTATAGCTAACCATGGAAAACACCAGGCCTGTAGTTGTGGGGCATTTCAGGGCCATACCCCCTCATTTATTAGCCAAACCCACAAGTCATGGTGCTGGAAACCTTTTTTAAAAAAAAGTATTTATGTTGCTATTTGTTTTTACCTGGAAAACCACACTGCGCCCTGCCCTCAGCCTTTCTGCAGATGAACTTTGGCGCCTTGCCAGCTCCTCCCTGTTTGTGTTTCATGACCTGATCTGCTCCGCCCTGTGTTTCCCACAGTATGCATTACAAGCTGCAACTCAAAATAGCTCAGCTAGGCTTGCTCTTGGCTTGGTGGTGGTGGCAGCACTAGGCAGCTGATCCTCGAGCCCCCCCAATCTTCCTTGCCATTCTTTCCTCCCCCCTCCCTGAAGTGCTCACAACAAAACTGGAGCTTTGTAGCAGGGGCATGGGGAAAGTGCCGAGCCCAATCTTCTGATTTGGGGCAAAGAGGACTAAAAGTGCTGAGCCCAATCTCCTGATTCAGGACAAAGAGGACCAAAGTCTGCAAGTCCAATGTGGCTAAAGGAAGACCCCATGGAAAAGTCTCACTTCTTTGTTCCAATCAAGGGTGCTGCTGCCTTTTTGCAGAACTTCTTTTTTTTTTTTTGCTCTACAAGGGCGGGTGAGCGAAGGAAAGGTGGAGGTAGGGAGGGCAAAAAATTTCCTTATCTGCGATCAAAGCTTTGGAATGCAGCAAGGCAAACTTTCCCTTGAAAAGGAACTCTCGGGTGTGCATTCTAGAACAGGGGGAGATGTGCCGGGGAGACCTTTGCCCAATCCCACCCTCCAAAAGAAAAAAGAAAAAAAATCTGAAACCCAATGGAGATTAAGATTTTTAAAAAATAAATCTCTGATTGATGTTGGCGATCTACACCAAAGCCCACATGATCTCTGACGTCAGCTGGTGAATTTGCATAATGACTGCCCCGCAAAAAGTATGCCCCACAAGCTACAAAATCCTGGCTATGGGTCTGGATAACACTAACCAGATTTGTTCATAATCAGTGACCACAGCTCAGAACTCTGCTCTGTTCCTGTGAACCTTAAACTGGTTCTTGACTCTGACTCTGGAATCTTCCTCCCTGCACGCATGAATGACCTTGGACTGTTGGACCTTGCTTCCTGTATAACACTGTAAACTGGACTCTGCTCTTTTGGTAATTGACCTTTGGACTGAACTTTGACTCTGAACCTGGAATTTGGCTTAGACTGAACCTAGATTCAGTTTAAAAACAGGTTTTTTAAAAAAAGTATTTTTCTGTTCAACAGATGCTAACCAATCAGATTCCTTGGAGCAGCCTGTCAGCCAAGGCTCTTTGGCTGTGTGAGAAATCAACCCTTCAGAGTCCATTATCTGTTTACACAGTCTGTTACTGCACCTTTCTTCTCTCCCACTCTCGATTACTTCCTTCTTCTCTACAATGTTTTTTCCCCCCATTGTGTCCCAGCCTGGAATACTGTGGGTTTTGCAAATTTGAAGCCAGATTTATGAATCATGGATTTTACCATGGTTTCTGGTTCTGCCTTGTGGATTGGGGTGGGGGGGGGGGGGGAGAATAATGACCCTTCTTCCCCCACAGTCTGCCACCTGTGTAGACCATGCCTTAGACCTTCTGTTCCACAGCTACCCATCTCCTAAACACCATTCTATTCCCTGCTGCTCTAGCTCACTTTCCATTACTGTATACATCCTTTCTACTTTTCAACCCTCCCTTCCAATAGTCCTCTTTCTTTTTTATTCCTTCCTCCCTTTCTGAGGCCAGACAACTATAGCTGTTCACTTTAAACCTTTCTTTGCTTGATCATGAGCACTCAAATTTTCTAGGCTTCTCATCTACAAATAGTTTGCAGAGCTGGGGAAAATAAATGAGTCCCGCCCATGCAGGGTTGCATTCTGTAAAGTTTACTGAAACATCCAAGAAACATTAGCTAAGTATAGGCCTTTTGGGAGCACAGAGACCTTCTGGAAATAGGGTTGCCAGGTCCGGACTGGGAAACAGCTGGAGATTTGGGGGGGTAGAACCTGAGGAGGGCAAGGTTTGGGAAGGGGAGGGACTTCAATGAAGCATAATGCCATAGAGTCCATCTTCCAAACTGGCCATTTTCTCCCAGTGAACTGATCTCTGTCACCTGGAGATTAATTGTAATAATGGGAGATCTCCAGCTACCATCTGGAGGTTGCTAGCTCTGTCTGGATACTTTCACAGAAATGTCAAAGGCATGCCCACACCCATGGCCATTGCCAGCACACTGCCAACTACCTCCACTTAGTGATACAAAAGCCAAGAAGCAGATTCCTGTTGTGCTGGAAGTAAAGTTGCCAGCCTCCTTGTGAAGCCTGGAGATCTCCCAGAATCAGGGGTCATTTGGGGGGGGGACGCGGGGGGACGCCATCCCCCCGGGTGAGGTGCGGGAGGGCGGGGCCTGGAGCTCCCTGCTGGTGCCCGCTGGAGGTCGCCGCCGGCTGTGGGGAGGACACACTTCCGGTGATGTCAGGGGGTGTGGCATATGCTAATGAGTTATGCTAATGAGTCCCCCTAGCTCTTTTTCTACGAAATGACCCCTGCCCAGAATTACAACTGATTTCCAAATAGCACAGTGAAGTTTCTGTGGACAAAAAGGCTGCTTTGGAGGGTGGATTCTGTAGCATTATACTCAACTGGGCTCTTACTCTTTCCCGAACCCTGCCCTCCTCATGTTCCACCCCTCAGATCTCCAGGAATTTCCCAACCCAGAGCTGGCAAACCTAGCTGGAAGAGGCTCCACAGTAAGAAGGTTCACAGGCTCTGGTTATAATGTCATTATGAACAATAAATGGTCAAGAGGTCTCTAAATTTGCTCCACCCATCCCTGTACCCTGATGGCCCCGGAGAGTCCAATCTCATCAGATCTCAGAAGCAAAGCAGGGTTGGCCCTGGTTAGTATTTGGATGGGAGACCACCAAGGAAGTCCAATGTTGCTATGCAGAGGCAGGCAATGGCAAACCACTTCTGTTCAACGTCTGCCTTGAAAACCCTACAGAGTCACCATAAGTCAGCTGCAGTTTGACAGCAGTTTCCACCGCCATATCTGGACTGGCAAAAATGGGGACAAGTATGCCATAACAACCTACAAGCCTCTCGACAACACCATGCTTCTAACAGCATTGTGAGAAGCATGTAAGGACCCAGAGGTTATTTGAACCTTTCAGGTTCATTTCAAAGTCCACAGCCTTCACATGGAGTCTGAAATGAGAACACAAAATGCTCCCTGACCAAATAAAATAAAATAAAATCTGTAAATCTATACAAGATTCAGACTTGTTACCCCTATAAGACCACATAAAACCAGTTTATGCATACAACAGACCCTAGGTAACAGCTGATGTTTCTACCTGGTACCTGTCTATTATATGTTTATCCTGTACTTGGAGGACCTTGGGCAAGCCGTAGTTCTGGCACAGCTGTTCTTGAAAAAGAGCAGTTTCTGCCAGAGCTCTCCCAGCTCCACCTACCTCACAGGGTGTCTGTTGTGGGGAGGGGAAGGGAAAGGAGTTTGTAAGCCGCTCTGAGACTCCCATGGGTAGTGAAGGGCGGGGTATAAATCCAATCTCTTCTTCTTCTACTACTACTTACTCTGAGGAGCTCAGGGTGGCAAATAGGTAGTGTGAGGCCAAGGAAGTGTGACAGGCTCAATATCATCCAACCTTCATTGCAGTGTTGGTATTTGAACCAGGACACCTAGATACCAGCCCAACAACACTGGCTGTCATCACTGATTACCCATTACATCATAAATGCATGGTGACACACAGGGATGGACAGCTAAATAGTAACTGGAAAAATCCAATGGCAATTCACCTATATTTTTCTATTTTCTATCACCTTCTAAGGCAGTTTGTTCAGGCAGTTTGTTCCATGGAATGGTTAATAAATGAATTGCTGACTTGCTCTGTAACAAAATGTATATATTTTAAGCTTTGATATGCAATCACAGTACTTGAGGCAACATTTCCGCACATTGGAGTATAGGTGTGACCCTTGCAGTAAATAAGAAGCTCACTCAGATAGCAATAGATGCAGTTCAGCTATTTGTAGTGTATGGATAAAGCTCTTAGGATAATAATGTTTTGTATGTGTATTTGCTTTTCCATAATCTTCCTGAATCAATTTATTTTTATTTTTATTCATCATTCACTATCATTATAGTTTGCATTACCATGAAAAACATCAAATCCATAAGCATCTAATATGATAGCTGCAATGAGAAAGAATGCCAGGAAAAAAATACCTATTACTGGCAGACCGATGGGGGTGTTCCTCCTCTATGATGCTTCTTCCACATTGTTCAATTATTTGCTCATCTCCATAAGGCATGTTGGTGAAAATACAACTATCAATGTTCATAATCCTGTTGCTAACAAAAATTCTTACATACATAATGATGCACTACATAAATACCCCCAATTTGGAATGCTCAAATGCCTATAAGGATTAACAAGTTCCCATCAGAGGAAGGGGATCTACTGCCCATGGTTCCTGTTTCTTGCCACTGCTCCTACAGTGAATAGGAGAAAATAATGTAAAAAAACAACAACAACTGTCAGCAACAGGATGACATCATTTTCAGTGAAAACCTGGAAGAGATGCCAGCTCTCTCTAGGAATTGCTGGAAACTCTATGGCTTTACCAAAGAGTTTCTGGCAGTTCCTACAGAGGTGTGATGTCACTTCAATGTTTTCCCTAGAAGTGATGTCACACTGTCACTGACAGCACCTCCCTCTCATGTCCCTGAACCCTTGGGGTCCCACTGGTTGCCAGGTCATGTCTAGCAAGGAGCTGATCCAGACTTCTTGGATGTGTCCCTTCGTATTATTACACTAAGATTACATAGCTTTCTCAAAACAATCCCCAACAGCTGTTCATCTGCTGACAACTCCTTTAATTTTAACCATATTTGAGTGACCCCAAGTAGCTTACGAAATATATCAATAAACAAATGGAATCACATAGACAAACATGAATACTCTGATTTCCTCTGTGGTATGTTAATCAGCTCTGGATGTTATGCCAGCTACAGTCCTTCCCAGAAAAAGTATGTTTTGGGCATAGTGATCTACATTCTGATCACATTCAGGATAGATTACATTAAAATGCTTTGCATGGGGCTGCCTTTGAAAACTGTTCAGAAACTTCAGTTGGTCAAAAATGCAGCACCTTAAGTAATTGGCAGAGCCTGGACCCAGAAGCATCCTGCCCTGAAAGATCTGCCCATTTGTTTCTTGGCACAGTTCAGATTGTTGGGTCTTACCTCTAGAGCACAAAAAGGCTTGAGGACAGGATATTTGAAGGCCCACCTCAGAACATATTGTTTAGCCATCCAGTTAACATCCTTTTTTTTCAGGTCCTGCTCTTTGTGCCCCTGCTTTCAGAAGTGAGGTGGGTGTTGACCAGAGTCAGGAGTTTTTCTGTTGTGGTACCTCATCTTTGGAATTCCATCTCACATGAAGCTCATCTTGTGCCTACCTTTCTTTTAGGTGACAGGCTAAAATAATCATATTTACCCAGGCTTTTCACTAAGGGGTTTTACTTCTACAATGTTTTATGGTTTGTTTCTGGCCAAGAATAATTTAATCTACATTGGTCTAGGCTGCTTGATATATATTTTATGCTGTTTTTATGCCCTGCCTTGTTTTAGTAACGTTGGCTTTTTAGAGACTAGTTTTAATAGCTTCAGCATGTTTTAGTGATTGGTTTTTTTAATGGTTAATGGATTTGTTTTGGTGACTTGATAACAACTAAATCCAATCCTGCTAATGATGTTAATCTTATCCATTCATACTTGGAAGCCAAGTTGAGATAAGATCCAGTACCTGAAGTGTCAAAAGCACATGCTTGTCCTCTTTGTTAAAGATAGATTCAGATTGATCCTGCCAGAAGCCGCTGACATAGTGTGCGAGATGCCACTTGTACCCTTGATCCATGCCTATTGTGGCTTCTAAAATCCTTCTAGGAGAAGGTATTAAAAAGTCATCGGTTAACATTGTTAATGCCTGTCTGAGACCTTTGAAGAAGGTGGGTTTTACTTAAAAAAAAACTTCATTGGCTAAGAATTAGGTGGCCACTTATAGGCCAGTCTCCAATTTATGTTTTCTGGTGAGGGAAGAGCTCCAGGATGGGTGACACATCTGCCCTCGACCCAATTCAGTTAGGCTTCAGGCCTGGGTTTGGAACTGAGATGGCTTCAGTTGCACTGGTGGCTAGAGTACTGTAATGTGCTCTGTATTGGGCTTGCCCTTGAAAACAACCTGGAAAATATGGCATTAGAGTATAGAGGGTACTAATTTCAGGCATCTTTTGAGTGGAAGATATATTTGGGGTTAGATTTTATTGGTTTCAATTTGTAATGATTTAAATGTCACATATAAGCCCATCTTGAGTCATAAAGAAATATATATTTTCATTAATAGAAAAAATCTGTCCTGTTCTTCCTTTTATCTATATATATAAAAAATAGTCCCCTCACCGTAAAATCAACACCCAGGACAAACCGCTGGTCCTGGAGACACCAAATTCAGGAAGAGCACTCCTACCATGGAGTAGGTGTTCGCTAAGAAGGGATTTTTAGAAATTCGACCCCTAAGTGGGTCAAAAGGTGGAAAATGTGCTCCCCCCATTGATTCCTATGTGACTACCAGGCAGCTGCCTCTCTGCACCCCCCACTCTCTGATTGGTCAGCTGCAGAGCTCAGTGTTCTGAGGTAAAAAAAAAAAGCCAACAGTTACAGGGGACTGCAGACAGCTAATGAGGAAATCAGGAGTGGCCAAGAACCACCTGTGAGGTGAAGCGAAGCTGCTGGCCCAGCCTCTCTGATGGCTTCCAACACACTCCCCAGCTGCTGGCCCAGCCTCTCTGATGGCTTCCATCACACTACCCCCACCTCCTACACCTGACAGGCAGTTGTCTGTCAGGTGCAGCCCCACCTCAACAGTGGCTTCTAATACTCTTCCCCCTCCTACACTGGACAGGCAGCTGCCTGTCAGGTGTAGGAGAGGAGGGGGGATGGCTTCCAACACACTCCCCCCACCTCCTACATCTATCAGGCGGTTGTCTGTCAGGTGCAGCAGCAGTTGCAGGGAGATTAAAGCCACAACGGAGCCTGCCCCAGCAGTAATGCCTTAGTGATCCTGCCAGCCCTGCCTCCACAGTGGCTACTAATACTTCTCCCCCCTCCCCATCCATACTGGACAGACAGCTGCCCATCAGGTGTAGGAGAGGAGATGGGATGCTTACAGCTGCCGGGGAGGTTTGCTCAGCAAGATTGCCTTAGCACTGCTGCTGGCCCAGCCTCCCTGATGCCTTTAAATACAATCCCCCCCAACACCAGACAGGCAGGTGTCTGTCAGGTGTAGGAGCAGGGCTCGGGTATGAATGTTTATGGAGATACAGTAAAGGACATTTCTAGGAGCCATTTCGATGCATGCCTCCCTCATGAACCTGAAGAAATGTCCACCACGTCACCACTCCTTCATACCAACTCCCTCTCAATCTCTCACCTCTTACTGCCCCCAAGAAAGCTCCTGGCAAACGTCGAGCCAGATACACCAACGCTACAAGGAAGAGGCAACTTAGGAATGCGGCAAAGACATTTGCACATAGTACTCCTGCAGTGCACTGAGCTGCACAGGCCAAGTACCAGCAAGATCACCCTGAGGTGCTCAGAACAACACAGACTCCATATGAGCAAAACAATCCAGGACACAAGTAGAGAGGCCATCACTTTCGTGGAAGGTAGCAGGAGTTGACTTAACAGATGACTGCTTCTTAAATGGACAGTTCTATAACCATGGAAGACAGGAAGACCTGGCGTGATCTGGTCCATGGGGTCGCAAAGAGTCGAACTCGACTGTGCGACTGAACAAAAATGTTGCCTGCTCCAGAGTGAGCTCATCAAGCAGCCTGGTGATCCTAGCACCTGAGGGCTGAACCACCAGTGTGGTCTAGAGAGAGGTTCTTCAGTAAAGTGGGAAAAAAGTACGTATGTCTCACTTAATTCCTTACACTACAATCTTCTCTGTTATAATTCCTACAACAAGGCTATATTTATCTCTGTAAAAATGTCATTTCTTTTTTCTTTAAAAAATTTATTTTCAGAACAATTCCTAGTTATCGCCATAAGGCTAAAAATGGAAATGCTTCCAACAAAAATGCCCCTCTTGTCAGGCAAATGCTCTTATCATTCAAAGAAAAGAGGAATCTCATTTTTTATAAGAGTATATTAATTTCACACATGATCCCCCTTCCCCCAATTCAGTATTCCCAGAATTAATTTAGCTCAGCATTTGTTACCAAAACCATTTTCATTGCATCCAGACTTGGAAGGTAATTCACATAACCAGACTGAACTGGCATGCAAAGTTTAGTGAATGGAGAAATGGTCATTTCATGACTTCAGCACCCACTCAGCTTGCAGTTTGAGCCCAATTTACTGCTTAGTCTAAATTTATCAAGGGTGTGGTAGGGATGTCAAAAATCTCATGTTGAATGTATTCGGCAGTTGAATTGAGTATGTTCGATTGAGGCAGTCAGATGAGAGCTGATCACAGTCTGGTCAACTGGCACTGAGTGTCTTCAATATCTGCCAAATGGCTTTGCATTTCTCACACCTCTGCTGCTCTTGAAAACAACCTGTGATATTGTCAGGTTCCCAGTCAAATCACTCTCTACACACACTTTCTTCAGTGAATGTTTTATTTAGAGATATGAGATGCTGTGGGTTCAAACTCTTTGTTAGGACTGATTTACAAGGTGGGAAACACAAGTTATAGTTACAACCCCAAATTCCATGCATTCAACATCAGCATTACTACAGTAGTCCTGAAAGATATACAACCACTATCTAGCCATGCACAGACTTTCCTCCAAGGACATTTCTCATGAGAACAATGTCTTTGGGGCCTCTTCGGAAGATTACCAAGCGACCTCCCTACTCCACTATTCTCGCACACACACCCCCTCATGAATGTAATGGCAGGCGAGGGCAGCGATAAGAAAATGCAAGCATACAGAGGCAGGTAAATCATGGGGAAAGGTTACAGGTTACAGGTCATACAGGTCTTAATCAAGATACATCATCAAGTGCCAACTATTTGCCCATTATTGAAGGCCCAAGTCTGACAGATATTGGATATTAAACAGATTATTAACTTCAGGCATCTTTTGAATGGAAGGGGTATCTGGGTCACAAAATGCTGCCAGTTCAAGCAAACTAGAAGCCATTAACTAAAAACTAGATTTGTGGTGGTGGTGGTTAAATCTGCAGTATGTTAATGGTTAGGTTTGAAATTGATCTTATTAAATGTTAATTTGTTATATAGTATTTTAATCTTCAGAAATTATGTATATATATATATATTCTGAAGATTAAAATCACAACTAGAAAATGGTTGTTGCTGGAGATGGGGTCAACCACACAAAGTAAGCCCAAGTGCCGAGGAGAAGAGTTGTAATTTAAAAATACACTGGGAAAAGAATCAGAGAATACAACAAATACTGCAGTGGCAGTTGCTACTGAAGCAACATTTTTTATCTGCACAGCCAATTGGATTTCCACTGGCCAAGAGCCCCTTTTGGCCACATCCACTTTCTAAAAACACTTGGCTGGAACCAGTAATGGTGTCATCAGGCACCACATCAGGGACCCCTGACTTAGATGAACACTAAAAAATAGGATTAAAAAACCCAACATTTATTTATGATTTATGGCTGCGGTCACGCACACTAAAAAATCCACTTTCAATCCACTTTCCAACTGAATTTTGCCAATTCACACAGTAAAATCCAGTTGGAAAGTGCACTGAAAGTGGATTGAAAGTGGATCGTTTAATGTATGTGAACACAGCCATGTATATAGTCTATATAATTTGTGATGGATTTAACTACATATGGAGTAACTATTTTCCCCGATTTTTTTGCCTGCTACTCACCAGAAGCCTTCTGGAGGTTTGTTTGATTGTTTGTTTACGGGGCCAGAAATTGCTATTCTACCATTGTGATCTGGCATTCAAACAAATGTGCTGTCTGCACCTTTCCCCTTATAATACTGCAACGGTATGGGCTAGTGACTTTAGCAAAGGTGATAATACATTATTAGAAAACTAGATACCAATAATGCAATAGCAATTCCCATTTAGAAAGAAAGAAAGAAAGAAAGAAAGAAAGAAAGAAAGAAAGAAAGAAAGAAAGAAAGAAAGAAAGAAAGAAAGAAAGAAAGAAAGAAGCCTCCACAGGCTTTTCTGTGGCCCAGCAGTGAAAATGGTGGCTATGGCCGCAGGAAAAACCAGTTGTGCTGTATTGCACTGTTAGGAAGGAATACAATGAAGAAGCCTGTCAAGCAGCCACAAGCAGGTCAAAGAACAGACAAACTAATCTTTGAAAAATCAGGTTGTTGTTCAGGACTGGTGAATAGGGACAGGTATGAACTGGGTGACAGCTCAGTTGTTCTGTTTAAACCCCTGCATTCTGCTCCCTGCAAAAAGCTATGGGGAGCAGAAAGCAGGGGTTTAAATGGCTGGGGCATTTTACCCCCTGTTTTCTGCCACCAAAAGCCACAGCAAGCAGAAAGCTGGGGGTGAAATGGCTTGGAGCCATTGAACCCCCTGATTTTTGCTTCTCTCCACTATTCGCAGCCAGCAGAAAGAAGTGGTTTCCCTGCTTTCTGCTCCCTGCCACTTTTCACAGCCAGCAGAAAGCAGGGGGTTAAACTGAAATTTTTCATGAACCAATATGAACTGGTTCCGTTTGCAAACTAGCCTATCAGTTTGTGGTCCAGTTCTTGGTTCTGCCATGAACCATAAACCAAACTGCAAAAATGCAGTTCGTGCCCATCCATACTTGTGAACAGGATGTGAGCTGAACCGTTTGGTATTCAAGCATCCCTAATTTGTGGTGGATATGTGAAGTGTTGTTTGAATTGTGAGGTGGGTAGACAATCACCTAAACTCTGAATCACAAGCAGAGGCTTTCCTGTCTTAGTTCTGGTCCCAATTCAATATACTGGTTTTGTATGGGTTTTTATGCTCTTAGATTTTATTTCTGCTTCTTTGATTATTGTTTTACTTTATGTATTTGAGCTATTTATTATTTGAACCACATCAAGCACATTTGTGGAGAGCTGGTGTATAAGACTTCCAGTTTAAGCATTTTGCCGCTCGGACGCGTCCCATCTCGCTCTGATAGGGACGCCCGAGACCCGCCTGACGAGAGGGGTCCGAGTTCGTCCCAGACCTCCCTGGGGTCTCTGTAGGAGACCCTCAGCCTGGGGAGCTGAGGAGAGCCTCTTCCAAGGCAACGGCCAAGGAATTGAGGCTCACTTTATCCTCAAAAGGTACCATCGCCGCAGAGCCAACCTGGCGCTTAGAGACGACTGCCAGAGCAAGTGACCATGATCAAAACTTTAAAATGCTTCCAAAAGATCTCCAGGTCTCCAAACTGAGTTAAGCAAAGCTCAGGTGAAAAAGCAAATTGACCTTGGTAGTAATTGGAAGCGCCTAAGTTCGAAGCGTGGAGGGAGAGGGACTAAGTATCCCCCCCCCCGGTTTGAAAAAGATTTAAAAGTGGTTTTAAATTGGAAATAAAAAGACTTAAAGCCAAAATAAACGCATAAGAAGTTAACCGAAGGCAAAAACTGCCAAAATATACAAAGCAGATTTAAATCGCATAACGTTTGTCTTGTTTTGGGAAACTTACTTCTTGTTGATATTATAGCTGAGAGTGGACGGTGGGCGCTGGAGAAAAAACTGGTGACCAGAAATAACATACCAATGACTCCTTCCCAGAACCAGGAAGTAACTACAGACTTTTATTCACTGTTAGCAAATGCACTGCGCCCCCTAATGGAAAAGATGACTAATCTCAACACCGAACTGGACAGTGTCCAAAAACCACTGAATCAAATGGATAAAAGAACCTCAGTAACTGAAAAAACATTGAAAAAATTGAAAAACATACTGAGAATATTAATAAGAGAGTAGACGAAGCAGAGAAGTAAAGATCCTCCGATAAAACACAATTAATGCAGCTCCAGCTGGAAAGATCTACATATGTTCTATGCTTCCATGGGATCCCTGAAGAGAAGAACGAGGACTTAAAAGAACTTTTGGTGGAGGCTTTGGCCCCATTAATGGATTACAAACAGGAAGACCTTGTGAAAGAGATGGATGTAGCCTACAGGATCTACCCAGACTTTATAAAAAAGAATAAACTCCCAGGGGAAATCTATCTAAAATCTACCAGAGAACTGGTGCTAAAATCTACAATGGGAAAATCCTTAAAAATTACGAATGAAGAGATAAAAATACTAAAATACATTCCCTTTGAAGTCAGAAAATGGAGGAAACTATACAGGATGCTTACTCTCACTCTGCAAAAAAAGGGAGTACCATATAGATGGTTATTCCCAGAAGGACTGAGTTTCAATTACTTGGATAAAAATTACAAAATTGATTCTGTTCCAAAAGCTGAAAAATTTATGGATCAAATGTTTAATCCAAAATATAAAAAGAAAGAAAAGAACTCTAAACCGGATAAGGAGGAAGAAGAAGATGAAGAAGAAGAATCCTACTCACAGGATTCAAAAAGCACTACTTCCACATCACCAGAATCATCAGCATCAGAGAAAGGAGCAGCCACCCCTAAACCCAAGAAAATGAAGAAACACAGGAAGAAAAGACTCTAGAACAAGAACAGTAGTTCTTAAAAGGCAGAATTTGTGCTAAGCTATTAAATGCATACTCTTAAAGCAATACTGTAATGAATCAAATTGAACACCAAACTTGTAATATTAGGTTAATAAGCCTTATTTTTAGCTAATAAGGTCATGATATGTATTAGCTCTCCTTTCCTGAAACCAATAGATGATATAGTTTAGAATAGTAGTCTCCTTTCCCTATTAAGTAGTTTTTTATGTATTAGTCGACCCCTTTCCCATTTCCCATAGTTATAGTGATAGGGTATAGTTTCCTTTCCCCTTTAAATTTTTAGTTGTAGTTTTTTTTGTAGTTTATAGAAAATGCAAATAAAAAAAATCCCCTTCGGGGGGCAAAAAAAGAGAGAGAGAGCTGGTATAGAAGTATTTAAAATAATTAAAGAAGAATTAATAAGAATATTTTCATCATGTCAATCTGGCTTTGCAATTTGGGCTCAGATATGTGAAATCTCATGTGCTCTCACCGTACAGATGTGCCCCTGAGAGGGGATAATGTTATCATAGATGATCAAACACATCTGCAAAAGTGCATCTACTGCCTTTTAACCTACCATCTTTTCAAATTATTACAAAGCACACAAATTGTTTCCCAGGTCAGTTTTCAAGCCATCACACTCAACCAATCAATTATGGTTATCCATGCTGTTCCAAATATTCTTCCAGATTCTACACATATGCAGGACAGGAGACCATGGAAGGAAGTAGAATAAGGAGCTTCTTTGGTCTTTCTTGCTGACTTCAGTAATACATTTTTCAATCAGACACCCACAACTCTCCATAAACATTCATCTTCAAGCAAAGACCAAAGCTGGAAATTTTTGTCCTCCCAGGTGTAAACTTCAGGAAGATTTAAGAGCAACCTCATTGCCAAGGCATCTCTAAACTGCTTATTACAGGAAGCTGGGGTTGAACGACAGCAGATGATGGATCACACCATTACTGCCCTGTGACTTCTCATTCATTTCCTCTGATGCCTTTGGTGTTGGCCACTGTCAGAGGTGGAATACTGGGCTCGACGGACCATTGGGCTGACCCAGAATGGCAGAATGGCAGTTCTTCGGTTATCTTCTTAATCAATCTGACGCACAGAGCTGAACTGCACATTTAGTGGAGTCTAATGGCAACATTGCCATTACCTTCAGTGAAACAAGGTTCTCACTCCAGGAATTAACTGCAATCTTAACTACAGCTGTCTCTGGAGCTCTGTTGTAATAGTAAGGGCCAGAAACTGAAGAAATCATGAAGCAGTCACCAAACCCAGAAGCTGTTATGGAGTAGGGAGGGGAAAGAAAGGAACTAAAACTCTCTATAATAATTAGAATCTGTGAAGAGTAGCTGCTCATAGTTACTCTTTCCTTATTCCAACATTTTGCAAAATGTCAGTGTTATGGTAGTATTGGTTTCCAAAGTTGGAGAAAACTGCTTGAAAGCACACAAAAAAAGTAGCAATAGTAAACAGTGATAGATTAAGAGGTGTACCAGGGGACACCATATTCCCTCACCATCAGCTTTCACTAGCCATGAGGGACACGGATCCAGAAGGCACATGGTTGGCCTAACAGCACTGAGAATCCTGTCAATGTCAACCCAGCAGAGCCAGCTGAAACTGGCGAATCCAAAGATGGCCAAGGAGCCTCCAGTTCCCTTACTGTATCAATATTAGCTGGGAGGTTGCATGAGAGCAACAGGACTTTCTGCACAAAAAAGCTTTCAAATGCCTCACAGCTAGTGGCTGAATTCCTCAGTGTTCTCTCAGTGAGAGAAGTCAAAGATCTGATTACCCTAAACAATTGTGCTGGGCATGAGCTAGCGGATTTTATGGAGGTTGTATAGAATTCTTTCTTAACAGCCTTCACCACCACCTCATACGATTTCATAAGCATCCTATAATATGTTCTTGAGTTCATCGCCAAACTTGCTCTAGTCGTCTCAGCTCCCCTTTCATCCCCTTAAGCTCCGAAGTATACTGGGAGCAAAGAGGACATTGGGGAGCGATTTTATCAATCGCTTCAGAGAGACAGGAATTCCAGTCCCCCATCAGTTCATCCAGTGAATCACTGAGGGCCATCGGATCCCACAGAGCATTCTGAAACCCAATATATGATAAAAATATATATGATTACTCCATTTAAGCACAGATAATATATGGTAATATTTCCAATATATGGTAATCAGTGTTCCCTCTAAGATGAGTTAGTGTGAGCTAGCTCACATTTTTTTAGCTCCGGCTCACACAATTTTGTCTTAGCTCAGGAAGGATGGCTCCAGAGCAAACTAATTTATGCAGTAGCCAAATTGCTTGCTCACCACTTTAATGCCAGTAGCTCACAAAGTAGCTCACAAAGACTCCACAGCTTAGAGGGAGCCTTGATGGTAATATTTCCAATATATGGTAATATTTCCAGTATTTTCAATATATGGTAATATTTCCAGTATTTTCAATATATGGTAATATTTCCAATTGTGTGTTATTCTATTACTTCCATACCACATCTTAAGAAATCTGTTTGCAGTCAGGAAGGATAGCCTGGCTTAACCCAAGCTTGGCAAGCTTGGGAGATAAGAAGGATTGGTCACAGTTAGTACTTGGATGGGATACCAGCAAGAAAGACTGGGGTTTCTACATGGAGGAAGGCAAGGAATACCTGGAATACCCCAGGATTGGGGTACCCATGGGACTTGATGGCATGTTATCTTCTTACCTTCCCTTATATTTTTGTGCCGTTCCAAAACACATTTGATTTATTCAGTTTTAGAATGTATATTCTGTCTTCTGATTTTATATCCCAGTGGGGACCCTCACAACACACTATCATGGGCATGCTTAAAAGTAAAACAAAACCAACACAGTAAAAAGGGTGTCGATACTAAAACAAATACAGCTTCTTGAAGAATGTGCATGACCCAGAGAAGTAGCCATTTTGAAAAGAAATCATTTTAAAAAACCCAGAATACATGCATGGTTTGTAAACTATCCATCAGCTTTGCATACCTGGAAATATGAGGAACGAGTCTTCTATTTATTTTCTCTCCTCCACTGGCACAACTTGTTATATAAAAATGGTCCCTAAGGATTTTTTTTCACTTGTAGATCTGCATGTTATGGCAGTGTGCTACATGAATGTCTACACTGCTGCAGCACATGTCAGAGAAGTGGTTATTGACCTGAGGGAGGCTGACTCATTGCAGCACTGATAGATCAGTGGGTAAGCTCCTGAATTTCAGATTTTAGTACCTCTGTTCAGGCTACACAGTGTTTTGTGTGTTTGTTTTTTAAAGGTGCCAGTACTCATATACAACATTGTGCTGATTTCCACCAATTCGCTCCTCAGGACTTGGAAGAGCCCTGAAAAAAGGTACCGGTACCCAGTGCCAGTGAGTATTGTCATGAAAAAAGCCCTGAGACTACAGATGTACCTAGAAAAAGATAGGCTTTATTTTACTGTGTACAGCTGGATTTACAACTGAACGTGGTAAGATAGAGCTGGTCTGGTTGTGAAATTTTTCTTTCTTTGGGATAGGGGAAAGGAATAGGGGAGATTATGGAGGAAAGCAGGCAGAAAATGTTTTTGGAACATGGAATCTTTTCAAAGCAGCAGTCAGGAACCAGCAAGGCTAGAAGGAGGGAACATTCTTCTGGTTTTTCTCTGTAGCATCTGGGATCCAGTAATTGAATGTGGAGGTTCTATTTTGCTTCTGCCATAGTAGAAGAATATTCCACAAGCAGAGCTGAGGTATGGTGGATATGAAAAGACAAAAGATGACAACAGTATATGTTAGGGGTCCAAGCACCATAAAAATGGTAATGCAGACAAATCATTTAAAATTTTCTGAATCCTGTCTAATAAAATGTAAATACATTCTTCTTGTTGTAGTTGTTGTTGTTGGTGGTGGTGTTCAGTTCAGTTCAGTTAACCTTTATTGGCATAAAAATACCTTAAAAGAGGATTACTATAAAAAAGAAATATACATTTAAAACCATATTGAGCCATACATATAGAGCCTAGCATTTTGCCGAGTGCATAATATTGCATAGTGTTGCATAAAACAATTACTCATTGGTAGTTTTCCTGACATCGCTTTATCACTGATTATAAAAATATGGCTATGTTCATTGATATTTCTGGAACAGAATCATTTAGAAGACTTTTAAAGCATCAGAAAGGTTCGTCATGTTGGCTGAGATAGGATCTAAATATCTAAAATGTAAATCCACATAAAACTGACAATGCAGATAAATATGCGAAACAGTTTCAATGCATCCAGAGTTGCAATGGCAAAGTCTACCCACATATGCTGTGTTATTATATCTCCCATGCAAGAGTGCTGATGGTATTACACTGAATCTTGCTAAAGAAAAAGCTCTACATTGTTGAGGTGCTTGTATGCCGGATAGATATGGAGCCAATCAGCCTACCGTGAGGGGTATCTCAAAGTTCAGGGGGGAACAGGATTTGTTGGCTAAACTGTAAAGCCTTCGTGTTTCAATATTGAGGACTCTGCATTTAATCATCTGAAAAGCTCCCATAAAGGGAAGCATAAACAGAGAGTCCAATGGGATACCCATGGCAGTTATTTTATTCTCAATGTATGATAGCCAGTTAAACAGGTTTGACTCTGTAAGCATTTGTTCTTTAAGGCTCCCTTGGTCTACATTGTAATGTAGACGCAGCCGATATTTTACTGTCATAAGCCATGCACCAGATTCCACAGGTTTTAACCCGGTTTCTAAACATAGAGCTGTATAAACTACATAGTGCGGCATTCCCATAATCTTTTGGAGAAATTTAGATTGAACACGTTCAATGGTGCCATTAAGTGCGCTTACCCATATTGGAATACCATACATTACTTCGGCCTTGAAGACTTTTAATGCAGCTGGTATGGATTGCCTCTGGTGTAGAAAAATTGGGAAATGGCAGAAGCATTGATGTTAGCCTTATTTATTGCTGAGTTACGTTGAACAGACCAAGATGCATTAGACTGGAAGTGCAAACCTAAGTATCTAAATTTTTTGACTTGTTCAATTGATTTGCCTCCAATTGTCCATTTGAATAGTTTCCACGTTTTGGAAAAGGCGAGTATTTTGGATTTTTAATGGTTTAAAGGTAATTTATTTGTTATAAAATATGAAAGACGTCTATTTAGTGAACACTTTAAACCGACTTTGGAGCAGGACAATAGTACCATGTCATCTGCATATAATAGCAGAGGGACATGGACAGAACCCAATTCAGGAGCATGGCAATCAACAGCTTCAAGGTAAGAGGAGAGGTCATTAAGGTACAGGTTGAATAGAAAGGGTGCTAATATACAACCTTGTTTGACTCCTTTATTGAATGGGATTTTTGAAGTTAATTTCCCTGACAGTGAACATTTCATTTGGCATTTAGCTTTTTTATAAGGTTAAGGAGTCTCTTATCTATATTTAGTTGTTGTAGTTTGGCCCAGAGGAGTTCCCTGTCAATTGAATCAAATGCCCCTTTAAGATCTATGAAGGCAGCGTAAAATTTTACATTGCTTCTTTTTACATACTTGTTAGTCAAGTGCTCTAATACAATGCAATGGTCTAAAGTAGTTTTCCCTTTACAGAATCCCAGTTGTTCCGGGGCTAAGACTCTCTGTTCTGTCATCCATATGTTAAGCTTAGATAGTAAATGTTTGGCATACAGTTTCCCCATTACGGAGAGCAGGCTGACTGGCCTTTAGTTGGATGGAATTGTGCAATCACCTTTTTTGTAAACTGGGACCACAATTGCATTTAGCCATACATCAGGGATAAGGCCTGATTTATCAACCATTGTAAAAAAAAGATACAAGGGGAGCAGCCCACCAGTCAGGGTCCAGTTTTAGAATTTCAGGTAGAACTATATCAGGACATCAATCATCCTGTAAATGAAGTCCTTCCACAACCCACTCATTGCAGTGGAGATCCTTACCCACCTTCTTCAGCCTACAATGAATCTTACAAGGAAATAAAATCTCCTGAAATAGGCATGGCACCAGCATGTGATTACTCCAGGCCACTTGAACGTCAGGAAAGAGCAGTATATGAGGAGGAACTAGACTCAAGATCTAATAAAGTTATTTCATTTCCACAGTGCAGCTTCAGGAACAACAAATCCCTTGCTACAAAAATCACAGAAGTGGAATATAATTTACTACACTAGCCTGCATTTTCTTCCTTGGCTCCCTCACTAACTCCCTCCCTAGAAATGGATTTTATGGAGGTGGAATGGAACCTTTTACATCAGATGATACCCCTTTCTCTCCCACTGACTTCATCTCAGTAATCCTCCACCCTCTCCACTGGGAAGAACGTCCTCCCACATAGTTTTGGGGATGAACCAGGAACAACATCTGCTAGTGCAGGGAAGTCATTGGAAGAAATCCCAGAAATATCAACTTAAGTTGAAATACATATACCCCTTCCAAAGACTGAGAATCATCCATCATGCAGAAATGAAGAAACTAATCGATTAAACATCCAACAAACAACACAGGATGCCTATGATGACATAGCTAATGGCTGTATATATCATGATGTCAATAATTCATTAGAGATACAGGGTATAGGATTAATTCTAATGGTCGCTTTCGAGTGGGTTTGGCTCTGTTTGTTTCTTTATATTTAAAAGTAGAAATAGTAGCGCTACAACTTGATAGCCCCACAGAGCAAGCTATTAAGCTTATTCCTGATCATTTCATTTTGATTATCGTGAATATATATGTGCCCAGCTCCTTAAACAGATTCACTCTTTCAGGTAGCAGAGATATAAACTTTATAAAAGCTACAAACACAATTACATATATTTTTTTTACTTAAAATACAAATATACTTAAAACTCTTGTGATATTTTGGCTGCGGTCACACGCAACATTAGCCACGCAAGAGATACGGAAGACAAGCGGAGTTTCCGGTCGCGATCTCACCAGCACATCTGGGAAGCGTAGCGCTTCCGTGGCACAACTGAGGCTTCCTGCCGAAAAAGCGCAGCAAAAAACTAGTACCTTGGAGGTACTAGTTTCCAGAAACTGCGGGGCAAGGGCGGGCGTCTGATCGCGTTTCCGGTGGTATCCGGCGCCCGCCCATGTCCCCTTGCGGAAAAGGGTTTTTTTTCCCCCACGTCTCCGTGGATGCGCACACGCACCCAACGGAGCATGCGCATTCGTAGTGTACACAAAAAAAGAAAACCAGTTCGCCGCGCCGCGCGCTTCTTCATTGCGCGCAGGCGTGTGTTGTGATCGGCACCTCTCCCTTGCCATGGAACCTCCACAGTACCTCCACAGAACCTCCACAGTAGGTCTGATCGCTTTACTGCATGTTAGTTTGCCCCGGGGCAAACAGCCACACTTCTCCTCTGCAGTTTCCTGTCCGTGTGGCAGGGGCCCAAGTTTCTCAAATCTAGAGAATACACATTTGTCTCAACAAAGGGCTGCAGTGTAATTGACTATTTTATAGTTCCTTCTTCATTGGAATCTCATGTCTTAGATTTCGCTGCTGGTGATTATATAATTAGTGACCATCTTCCACTTATTTTAACTCTTAATGTCAGCCCTTTCACTAGAACCCAAGATTATTTTCAACATCAGCCTGACAAGGTTTTTTTGAATGATAGCTCTATGGAAAACCCCCAACAACTATTCAAATCAAACCTATTTTTAAAGTATAGATCCTTTTTAATTGATGCAAAAGAACATTCATCAATGATCACTGCTTATAATGCTTTAACATCTCACATATCTATGTCACTGGGCAAAAAACTTGAGAGTGGAAATAGTGGGAGTAGTAAACCTACAAATGTATGATTTGATAGAGAATGTAAAAAACCAATTACGCAATGTCTTTAGACAATACAGGGAGACTGCTGACCCATATTTTCTGATAGAATACTTTAAAATTAAGAGCCAGCTACAATAGAATATGAAGAGAAAGAAGAGTGAATACATTAATACACAATGGGAAAAATTATACCAGGCCATGACTTTAAATAATACAAAAAAAATTCTGGGCCATAGTCTTGGGGGCATGTCATGCAGAGACCCCTTCTATGTCTGCAATCTCTACCTAAGTGTGGTTTCAATATTATTTGACATTATTCCATCAGGATGATGTCAGCACAATGGAACCCTCAGACTTTCTGTCTGAGGACTTACATGACTGGCCTCCTGTAACACCCAATGAAATAAAAGAACTGATAGGCCAATTAAAACCAGGAAAAGCAGCTGGTTCTGATATAATTCTACGTGAAATTCTAAAACTGGACCCTGACTGGTGGGCTGCTCCCCTTGCATCTGGTGGTGGTGGTGAATACACCAATAAGAACTATTTTGTACTTTACTATAAAAAGAAGTCTGGTATCACAGACACCTTTTTCTGGATGATGTAGCACTATACTGTATGCACATTTGGTGCAAGAATTTAAATTTATATATGTAAACAAGGGGAATGAAAAAGTGGTCTCCTGAAGAGTGATTTTTTTGTTTGTTTGTGTGACTCATGTTGTTGGAAAGATTCTGAAGTGCTGGATCAGAATTTAATTTGAGGCTGACTTTGGTTGGTTGGAAACAGCTTGTAATGCTCTAGAATTGAATCCCAAGGCAATGTGTACTATAATTGGGTTGAATCCCGATTAAATTTCTCAGTGTCAGAATGGAACTTCCCTGCCTACCCCCTCTCCCACTGCAATCCACTGATCTCGACAAAACACTGCTCCTGAAGGACAGGGGGACCCTGAGGAATGTCATGAGGGATTACTGCAACAGTGGGAAGGGGAAAACAGAAGAAATTGCCAATTTAATCTGGAACCAAGCATTGCCCCCGACTAACTGGGGGGCTCCACTTCCTTTGGTCACATATAATAATAATAATAATAATAATAA